>NW_009916024.1:0-107717 GCF_000696875.1 Nestor notabilis
GGTGGAATGTCTTTATTGGCCTCGTTTTCCCCCCTCTTCTCTTCCACACTCCACCCAGAAATGATCCAGTGAAACTAGGAGGAGGTGATTCTCCTCCTCCCTCCTGCTGCTGCTCCTGCTGGTCTGGAAGGGACTGCAGGAATCTCTGCTCTGCTCTGAGGCAGGGTCTGGGGAGGAGAGAGCGTTCTGAGAGAGGGGGCCGCCGTGGCCCGGGGTGCAGCCTAGTGCGCGGCGTGGCGCGAAGGGGCTGCTTGGTTCCTGACCATGGGGAAGGACCAGGAGCTGCTGGAAGCTGCTCGCACTGGGAATGTGGCTCTGGTGGAGAAACTCCTCTCTGGGAGGAAAGGAGGGATCCTGGGCAGTGGATCTGGAGCTATTCCCTTATCCAGCTTACTGAGGTAGGGACATCGTTCCCCATCAGATGCTGGGGATATTAACCTCTTCTTCCGTATCACCGTCATCGTCCCTCTCATCTTCATTTTCATTCCTGCATCCTTCATAGTAACAATAAATCGTTCACTCTCTCGCCAAGTACAAGTGTTTAAAGTCACAGGCCGTCATTTTATTAATATAGTGATACTGAATTTCTTGCCTTTGATGAGTCTGTAAGGTACTTGTTCATTCTGTTTCTAGCTCCGGTGCAGAACTTGTATTTTTATTGCTGGGTTAATATGCACAATGTACTAATTGCCCTTCCTTTGATATTTCATCTTCAATTTGCTACTTGTAATCACAGATGGAAGCGTTACTCACAGACAAGGCATTGCTTTGTGGAATTACTGTGTAAAAAGCCAGAGCTTCACCCCATACCCTCACCCAATAGTTGCTACCCTCACTTGAAGAAGAAATGAGCCCACCAACAAAGAAAGGGAATTTTTATTTTATTTTCTTAATAAGAGATCATAGAGGTGTAAAACTTATGGAGCAGGTTAGGTAAGAGCACCATTACTTTCAAGGTACCTGGATTTGGAGGAGTGAAACTGGGTTACTGGCCATGTTGGATGAAAGGACTTAACTTTAGTCATTAGCCGTATCTCAGGCAATCCACGGCATGGCTTTGATGTGAAGTTTCATCATACTCTTTATTTAAGAGCATTAGCACAAGCTTTTATGACATTTGACAGTATTCAGGCAAGAGGAGGTCTGCAGCACACAGTCCAGTGCTAGTGTTCAGTACTACACTAGGCATAGCAAAAGAAGACACAATGAACTGTAACACTGTTGACCTAGAACTTGAATAAGTAGGGATTTTGGTTGGTTGGTTGGTTTGTTTTATTTCTCTTCCTTTTTTTTTTTTTTTTTTTTTTCCCCCCTGTAAAGAAAAGTCCTAGAGAAATGGGAATTGCTTAAATGAAAATATATTTGTGATTCTATTGCCAGTACCTCCTCCTTTGGTACACTAATACATTGTTTCAGTATTCCCCATCAGAGGAAATTTAGTGTAACTGTATGAATTATAACAGTTTAAACTCATATTATAAAGTCTTGCTGGTTTTAGTGCTGTATACAGCCACAGTTCAGGTTTACCAAAGTTCTTGATGCCCCAGTTCAATTAGTTATTGCACCATTGTTGAATTAGTAGTTCATTGACCAAAATCAAAACACACTGTGCAATTGTTTTTTGTGCTGTACTTCAATAGGCTGCTTAGCAAGGAGTATGCCAGATAATTGGTTGAATTTAAAATACGAGTTGTTTTAAATTGTGATACCTGTTTGTTTGAAAGTACAGAAGTTCACTTCAGTACAATGACTAGCCATTTATAATCCACTTCTACTGCATGATTTGTGTAGTGACTTTCTTTAGGGCTAGTGCCTGTGCTATATTCTTGCATTGTTACTTTCATGTTGTATATCATAAGTTCCATATATCCAGAGGGACTGTATTTGCTTGTGTTTTTTATTAGGCAACAGTGTTTTACTTTGTGTGTATGGAACGCATTAACCATGTGTCTCTCACAGATAGGTCATTACAGTCATTGTTTGTTACTCACACTTTTAAGTGTTTTAGGTTGTAAACTCAACTGTAGTCTTTTTATCATTTTAATTTTTCTGGAAGTGCATTTAGCTTAAAGAGAAGTAAAGCAAGGTAAAACATGCACTGTTTTATTTATGATGTTTCTTACTAAGGTTATCTAGAATGACTACAGCTTCTGTAAATGTAAATTCAAAAATTACAAGTAAAAATTTAGCATACAGCTGCTAAAATATTTCTATTTATAAAAAAGTTATTTGAATACATTTAAAAAGAATTCATTAATGGATTGGTGCCTAACCATTCACAGTCTAACACACTATTGAACATAATGCATTTCAGAGGGAATCTTAATTTCATTGACTTCACCAGGAGCTCAAAGTAGAAGTTACTATGCATTATAAAAAAATGTTTTGAAGAAAAAATTTTATGAGCTAGGTATTTTAACATACCTTTTTTTGGAGATGTTGCATGATCTAACTGATGCCAGTAGTTATGGATTAAGCCCGGAATGACATACAAGATTAAGGTGGGATCTATCTTGGTACAGAGCACATGGAAACAAAAGAAAGTTCTGAAAGGCAGTCATGCTAACATCTTGATCCTATTTAGGAAATCAACGCTTACTGAAAACAGCAATCATGTAAGGAGACGTCATTGTACAGTATAGAAGTTTGAATTTGAGATCTGGAGGATCTAAAGGATTTTGAATAGAAAACTAGTTGAGGTAGCTTACAAGTAGAGCTATACTAACATTTTTTGCATACAGTTTATTAGACTAAAACCTGCTTTTGAAAGTTATAATAAAGAGAAAGCATAGCAAAAATACAGGGACATATTTTTCTTCTTTTTATGACATCTTAAGAAGACATTGTGTTTGACAGTAACTCCTGGTTCATTGATCATAATTATTGCTCAATTCCTAAAATGGTGTCCCAGAACTGTACCTGTCCCATTGTGGTGAGAAAGGTCTATTTTACTTTTTATTTCTCCTTTTGGCAATGCTATTCCTAGCATTAGGTTGGAAAAGTCCTCCAGCATACAAATGGACTGATACTGTGCCTGATACACTGGTCTAAGTAACAGTACACATTACCTTTGGATTTCTTCAAAGTGCTGAAGACAACTCAGTTTATGTGGCTGAGCTCTTCATGGCTTGATGCTTTTGTTTTCATGGAAATTTTCTTCACAGTAATTATGCACCTCGTGAATGACATATAATATTCATGAATTGACAAACACACATGGATTGTTCACTGAAACAAGGAACAAACTATCTGAGCTCTGATTTCCTATTTACGTTTTTATATAATTTTTCTTCTGCATTTTACTGTATTTTACGGTACTTGTGGGGAAATATACGGCAAGCTTTTGTATGGTTGTTTTATAATTTAACTTAATCACTGATGTTAATTGTGGACTATATTACCTAATTTTTGAAGGGCTGTCTTCTAATTTAGAAGTCATTCTGTTAAATCATGACTACAGTTAAGGAAAACAACGTTGTTCCAGAAGGCTATTTAAGCACACATATAAATACATTAATGAATTCCTGTGAGGATTTAAAACATGCTTAAAGCAGAGTATGGTCTCAAAGCGCATAAAAATGATATATCCTTAAGTAAAAGGTCATATGCACCCAGAGATGTGTAACAGATACTATGTAAGACCTCATGCTCAAATGGATTATCTAGAGCAATGACAACAAATCGGTGATGTTTGACTGTATGGACTATATAACTTGCTTCAGTTCAGGAGAAGCAGTGAAAGTCTCTGTGTCAGCTGTGGCCCTCTACCTCAATCCCCGTAATTTGCTCTGGAATATAAAGATAGTGAATATATAGGAGGTGAATTCCTCGGGTGCAAAAGTTAGCATAAAGCATTGCAACATACTAGAGCAAGTATAATGCTCAGTAAACACCTGGCATAGAGTAATTTAGTTGCTTAAACCTGGGTATTTATTGGAATTTCAGATGCCAGTAAGTTTCTGAGGCATCTGCGTGGGCTGATGGACTTTAACAAAGAAACATAACCTGTGGAGATAACATCCGAATTCCAGGCGGGATACACTAGGACATCTAAAGCTGTGTTACTTGTGTGTGTAGGCTGCAGACTTCAACCCAAAACATTAGTGCAGGGCTGGGATTTTTTACTATGAAACAAGAATATTTTGCTACCTCAGAAAACAGTCAGAGTTCAGAAGACCAAAGTGTAAGGGAAGTTTCTTTCCTTTGTTTCCTTTGGGATTCCACTTCCTGGAATTGTCATATGTTAGTATATCAACTGTATTTCATGTTAAAAGAATATGTTTCTTTTAGGTGTGTAGCAGAGTGCAAAGAGAATTTAACAGATTTTAAAACTATTTTATTGGCTTTTATATTATTCCAGTGTAAACATGAAAATTTGAGAGTGAAATCCCAGTCCTTCTAACAGAATGAGTCATTCAATTACTTATGTATCCCAAATCCTTAAATGTAAATTAAATGATTTACCACATAAAAAGAGTAAAGTGTTTCTAACAAAACTGGTATTTTTTATTTACTTAATTTGATTATCTGTATATACGTAACATTTTTTTATTGACTAACCAGGTTTTCATTCCTAGATGGAGACAGACTTCGTTTCTTTCAAATTGTTTTAGGAAAAATAACTTTGAATGTTTTAATCTCAGAGGTTTATATCTCACAGGCCTCATATAATTTTGCCACATGCAGTCAGGTGCATGCCTTTTTGTCCTACTAATATGTGACAGACCAAAGAAAAATTTTAGTCTTTTTAAACTTTGCATGTTAAAAGAGCTTTGGATTTTTAACAGAACTATGGGATAGAATATGAATTAATGTGAACTGGCACAGAGTGGTAGGGAAAAGATGAGTTGGCCCCTTCTTGCTCTTTGTTGGCTGCTGCCATAACACAGCATGGGAGGGTGGAGCAGCCTGCATGGAGCTGGTTTTTCCCCTTCTGCACTTGGCAGACTGTGGCAGGGAATGGCTCCATTCTTTGCTTATCCTTACTTAGCGCAGCTACACCGTGTATAGGCCTGGACCAAGATATTTCTCTTCTAAAGTATAAGAAACCCTGCAAGCAGATTGTCAATCTGCGAGCTGCAATCTGTTTTCTCATCTGTTTCTCAGAGCAGTGTCTTGCTTGCAGCAAAGCCACAGTTCAGCCTGATGGCCTCATTGCATGCTGAGAGCCACACAAATCTACATCTACCCTTGTGCAGAGCCCTGTGGTTCATTCATCTTCCTGTGCAAAATCAGATCACACTTCTGCTTGTAGGGCAGAAAGTATTTAAAATACTTTATTAAGCTTTAGTTAAAATTGTAAAGTTGTTTTCACATTATAATTTAAATAACAAATGGATCACCTTATCAACAAAAATAAAGGTACTAGTTCTGTTTTTCATTACAAATAGCATTGTTTCATTACAAACAATGTTTAGTAAAGTAAGAGAAACTTTCTTAAGTTGATTTAGAGATTGTTTTGTATGAGGATTGCAGTAGCAGGATTCTGGGCTTACATCCTTCTGAAGTCACTTATTTCTATGTTAAAAGGTACTTATTTCAGACAACCAGGACAGATAATAAAATGGCAACTGTTTGTTACATATAGGTCAAGGGGGCATCCAATTAGTCTATTCTTATTTCTAATTTTAGTTACATTACTTTTAATTAATGCATGTTGGATTTTGTACTGATGTCCCAAGCAAAGACCAGCATTCCTGGATTCTCCAATTACTATCTTTGTCCTGTTAGAGAAGGAATATTAAGTCTTTTGGGCACATACTTAATTTTTCTTCCTTTAGTCTTTCAGTATGAAATATAAACTAATGCTTATGGCAACACTTCGTTTATGCTGTTTGCTGTTAGTGCTAGTTAATTGCTGCCTTGATTCTGCATGTTTGCCCTTTCAAATGTACCAGCTTTTCTTACAACTTAACCTTCATTCTGTTATTTTCTGTCTTTCTTAGACTTATTTTTATTCCTATTTCTGATAAGTGGTTTCAATTAAAGTTTAGATAAAATTTTATCTATGGAATTCCTTAGATTCCTTCACAAGTTGGAAACATCTACAGCATGAAAAGGTAGCAATGTGGGCGGTATTGAGAACATCCAGTAGAAATCTCATTGTTAAGGGCAAGGCATTTCACAAAGTTTGTGTAATAAATCTTCCTTAGGAGCTCAGCATGATCCTGGATTCACAGCTCTCTAGTTAATCTCTGTAGATAAACTTCTTTCTTCTCTGTATGTCAGATCTTGTTTTCTGACTATTGTTCAACTGTGTGTTCTATTATTTTTTAAGTATTAGACCAAATGTAAAAAATAATCAGCAAGAACTGCAGATAGAGTGTAAAATCTACTGAGGTCATATTATCTGCCCACAAATAGGATCAAGATATGGTATGTAGCAGTACTGGGAGGACTGATGAAGTATATGATGGAAACAGGAAAACTGATAAGAGAAATTTCAGAAACATATTAAGGTGAGGATAAGAAGAAAAAAAACCCAGAAAGTTGAAGTATCATAACTTAATTCTTTCAGAATTCTAGAATTCGTAGCCACTAGATGGCTAGTGTCTAAATCTGCAGAGGACCATATAAATGCATTTTGATCACCATCTTGTTTTCCCTCTTGTCAGATGTTGATGATTTTAGTAGTTTGGTAATTCAATAGAATTCATGCTGCTTTATACATTTTAAAAATTGATATGTGACAGTGCTGCCTTTAAGTGGTGGTGATGTAGCACAACTAAGAGGGGAAATAAATGAAATAAAATTAAGAATGATGTAATCTGAAGGGTCTGCTATCCTGTGACTAGTCAAGGTTGGAAATATGATGATGAGCAAATACAGATGCTTTTAAGATAAGCATTTTCACAGTCACTGCACTAGTGATCAAGAAGAACATAAGCATGTTTCTAAAAATCTACAGGTAGATTATTTGCCTCAAGTTCAGTTTGTATGGGTATTCATGGATGAGCTATTAAGCAACTACTTATAGTCCTAGGCCATTTTTATTGCCCTGACACAGGCACTGCTTTAATTTATGCTACTGGTATATAATCCCTAAGGGACAATACAGTGTGGAGTGCACTTACACTTCCTTTCCTTCGGCAAGCTTAGCTTTGCTCACCTGGGGAGGTGACATATACAAGAGTTACACAACTGGAATTCCCTTCTGCCATGGAATTTTTCTGCTGGCCACTTCCAATCAGAGTACACATCCTAATCCTTTTTATTACTTCAAGGTAAAATAGTTTGACAACTCTTAATGTTAAATGTACAAGTCATAATGAGCAGTGTTCATTTCTGCATTTTGATACGTTATTTTCATGTACATAGATCCTTTTGGGAAGCAGGGAATATATTTTGTTTGAACCTTATAGCCTTCATGGGAAGACTTTTATTAGTTTTTAATTTCTTTTTCCTGATGAAAGTATTTTCAGTATCTTCCCTTTACATTTAAAAAGTGATACAGCAACTCTTCCGTACCTAGATTAAAATGTATGAAATTCTTATAATGTACATGTATCTAATATAAGAAAGGTTCTGTGAGATACAGTTCCATGAGGCTGTGCTTCTATTAAAATAATTTTACACCATTTTCCATTTATTGCACATATGCTTTCAGAAGAAAGAAGAAATAGTAAAAATGACATGATCAGTGCAATTTGGTTCCAAATAGTGGTTGATTCTACATGTGTTGATATCTGTACTAGGTGTCTTAAGTTTTCATTACAGCCAATAGTGATGTAGTCAATTCAGTTAGGGAGCATACAGAGTTATTCAGCTCACCACAAAGTAGAAAATGAATTATTTTATGTCAAACTGAACCACATCCCCAATTCAAATATTTTTGTAGGTAAAAATATTTCAGTGAAGAATAGGAAAACAATTCTAATTAAAGGTATATATAGAATATATATAAATGACCACTCAAACAGCTAGGTTAAAACAAAATTTGGGTAGAATTTCCTTCCTGATTTTATAGCTGATTTGGGTGAATTCATAATTAACAGGCATTAGATACTGACCAAGATAAATCAGTAGATTATCTGGTCAAGAGGCAGAATCATGGATGTGTGAAATTAGAGATACATGAAAAATGCATAAAATGCATGATGTTGTATCACATAAGATTTGTTGCAAAGGCACCAAGCGTGCAAGAATGGAATTAGAAAAATATTAGGTGGAGTTAAAACTGGTGAGGGATGGGAAGGGCAAAAGTAAGTATGCTGGCAGCAAAGGAAAATATGGAGGCACTGCTTAGTGGGGCAGGAGGCAAAGCACATAGAAAAGGCAAGGAACTCATTGCTTTTTCTGCTTTGGGGTGGGTTTTTTTTTGGTGGTGAAGTTTGACTTTCCAGGTTCCTGAGCCTTCTAGCAGAATTTGTGTGACAGTGAAACATGACCCACAGTAGAGGAAGATCAGGGGAAACACTTGGGAACAATGTTACTGTGAGGCCACTGTTACCTTTGGGTAAAACAATGAAAGTTTCTGATGACTGGAAAAGGAAAATGTCATGCCCATCTTCAGAAAGGGCAAGAGGAAAGTGCTAGGCCATAAGGCTCATCAGTCTAACCTAAGTCCTGAGGACAGTTGCAGAGCATATTCTCATGGAAGTAATTTCTGGGCACATGGAAGACAAGAACATGATTGAGAACAGCCAGCATGGATTTTCCAAGCTCAAATCATGCCTGACCGACCTTAATTGCTTTCTACAATGAGATAACTGCCTCTGTTGACAAGGGGAGAACTGTGAACGCTGTCTAACTTTGCCTTAGAGCAGTCTCAGTCAAAACAGTGAGCGATGGATGGAATAAAAGGATTGTAAGATGGGTGGAAACTTGGCTGGACCGTGTGGCTGTGAGGGTTGTGATCAACAGTACAAAATCCAACTGTTGGTGTCCACTCGAAGGTTTCCTCAGGATTCACAGCCCAGTGTTGACTGCAATGTATCAAGCATAGCAGGTTTGTGGATGATACCAAACTGGCGAGAAACAATTCATGGGAAGAATTGCTATTAGAAGGGACCTGAACAGGCTGGAGAAATGGGCTGATTGGAGCATCATGAAATTCAGCCAAAGCCATAGTGAAGTCCTTTGGCTGGGAATTCATAACCTCTTACACCACTATAGGCTCTCATGCTGGAGTTGAACATGTTTTTGTGATTTTCTTCTTCTTCTGTCATATTAGTCATTACGAAAACATCAATATCACATTTAGTCTTTGAGTTTACACAGTAGTAGCTTCTTTTTCCTGTAAGAATGGTGTGATTGGTATGTGGATTTTTTCCTAACCTTTCATAGCTCAGACAAGTGCTGAAATAAGTTGTACAGTATTCATGTCACAGTATGAAAAGTGTCCAGGAAATAGGTGTCTTTTTGAGAAGGTAAAAGAAGTAGAGTTTTATAAATTAGAATTGGGAGTACCTTCTGGAATAGGTATTTTCCTTCAGCATATTGTCTGAATTTCAAGCCTTTGTGATGTAGTGTGTTATTGGTAGTTCTGAGAGTAAACTGTGAGTTTGTCTTCCATGTTTACTTGCTGACTTGTCAGGGTCATTGTTTTTTGTATTTAGATGCCACTAAATATAAGTAGTGAATCAGTGTGTCTAGGTTATTTTTGCAGTTTAAAACCTCCAGCACATTAATAATAGCAGTTTGACCCTAGAATTTCAATTAAGTCATTGGTAAGGTTTCCTAAAAAACGTAATTTACACTTATTTTTAGTTTTCAATTTTCTCGAGTAATTATTTATCCACTTCCATATCCTCCTTGTCATCTGTATAGCTAATTTGTAAGATTATGCTCATAAGTAATTTGCAATCACTTTGCTTCCTGTTTTGTGCACATTTATGTGCAGAGCAGTATCTTGCATAACCAAGTGGTAATGATCTGCCAGGGATCTTCTCACATAATGTGCACAAGTAACATTTCAGAGAACAAAATACAACAAATGCACAAATAAAGCATATGGTATATAGTATATGTTAGAAATCTGTTGTTTGCCTGTCACAATAGTTAAATCTATCCCCTCTATTTTTCTTTAATGTAGACTATGTAAGTCTTGATTTCAGACAGATAGGAGTCATGACATAAGCAGAAAATGAAGTCTCTAAAAGGATGGAATAGGCATGTGTTCTAGGTTGGGAAATGTGGCTAGAAGACGGGGGGAGAGAGAACTGAATAGGGTTATTTGGAGTGTTTTGGCCAGCAGACTGTATATAAAAATCTGAAAAGGCTGGAGTGCTAGAAATGTTTGGTAAAGGAAATGGGCGTAAGAATTGAGACTGGGAATAAGAACTGAGGCTGGTTGACCATGGAAATTAGCACTGGTGAGGAGAAGAAGAGACAAGTTTAGGAGATGAGAGACAAGGAATAGGGCAAAAGGAGTTACATTCAGCAGAATAAAGGGAAAATACGTGTCCACTGAAACATAGTTTTCATTCAAAACTTGACATTTCCATATTTCCTTGCTATAACAAATATTTGTGAAATGCATCTGCAAACTGTCTCATTTTGTTTTAGTGTTAAAATAGACAGCAGTTAATAACGTGCCATCAGTCATTCCATTAGTTTAGGTGGAAGAGGTTGTTGTGACGGATATAGAGAGATCCTAAATCATCTAGTAAAATTTTGCTGAGATGACACCACATGGTGAAATTTCAGGAATTTTAGTTTGTTTTTTTTTTTTTTTATTAAGGGTAAAAATAAAGTTGCCAGTGCAGTTTTTATTTAGCACCTTGAATGTACACTTCATTTTTTAATTTTTTTTTTAAATGATATAATCCTGTAGTCTTTTCTTTCACAAGGTCCTTACCTCAGTTGTGGCCCAGGATACAATGGTCATTGAATAAGCAGTTATTCAGTGGGGTTTATCCTTAGTATTTAATGGTTAACCCCGAGCCTTATTTAATGCACACAATTCAAACAATTCTCTAGAAAAAGAATGATTGATTTTTCTCCTGGGCTTTTCAGTGGTGTTTGTCACTATAGTATCTGACTGTTTCACAACATTAATAAGTTTACTGTCACAGTGCTTTCATGACTGGGTAAGGGTGTTAATATCTGCAGTTAAAAAATGCTAACTGAAGCACAGTTAGATTATGGTGAGAAGTATCCACTGACTTGGTGTTTCTAACTGGTGCCTACAAAGAGCTCATTTTTTACAATATTAATATAGTTAGTGTAAAAATATAGGAATTCCTCTTCTACATCTAGCCAAGTAGCCTTCTCCAGTATAAAAGGCTGATCTTAAAAGAATACAGCAGCAAAGCAAGCATATAGTAAGTAATACTTCCTCCAGTGTACTTTCACAGCTTCCAACAATTTACAGCAGCTTTGTGAGATAGATGCAGAGCACTGGAACAGGCTGCCCACGGAGGTTGTGGAGTCTCCCTCTCTGGAGACATTCAAAACCTTGCCTGGATGCATTCCTGTGCAATGTGCTCTGGGTGGCCCTGCCTTGGCAGGGGGATTGGACTACATGATCTCCAGAGGTCCCTTCCAATCCTAATGGTTCTGTGATTCTGTTATACTGGAAAAAGAGACTTTTTGTTGTCAGCTCTCAACACATATTGTTCACTTTAATCATATGGTCTCTTCAGTCTTTTGATCAAACTTCAGGGTATGCAAGAAATCTGAGACCTAGACCCTTAGCAGCAGTTATGACAAGGCTTGCCACAGGAATCATCACCACATCCAAAACTATGTAAGTTACATAGGTATTAATGTCAGAGAAGGAGTAACAGCAGCATAAATTTTATGATGTGTTTCCAATGCATACTGTTCATTTTTTGCCTGAAAATGCACTGTTGCAGTATTTGCTTCTCCTCCTCTTGCTCATCTGGTTGTAATAGGGCATAGACTTAGGAAATCAGTTTTGAGAAAAGCAAGTAAGGTTGCTAAGAAATGCCTGCTTTTTAAACAGCCCAGGGAGCATCCCCTTTGTTGGGCTGCCTACTTCAGTAGCCTCCAGAGAATAAATCAGCTGATTATGATAGTGGTAAGAGACAAACAGAGCTATCTTTCCCTTCCTCAGTAACTCGATATTGTTTTCACATAATTTTTTCTCCTTGTCAAACCTCCTTTTACCAATACAACTGTTTTAGTCCTTTTCCTTTCTCACTGTGACACCCAGCTTGAAAAGGGGGGAAAAGTTAGGAAGAATCCCGAGTCCCGAGTTTCTTCTGCCAACCTTGAAAAAGAGGGCATTGCTGCAGATACTTGCCCCAAGGTCACGGATTCCAGTATAAAAAATGTGAAGATCTAAGTTAATGCTTTTGGAGAATGCAAAAGGCACTAGATTTGACAGTGGCGTGGGAAAACTGAACATAATCAGGGCAGAATTCATTGGGAAGCTTGAAAGAACAGACACAGGACTGAGCAAAAGTTACAGGAATGATTTGGGAAGGGGCATGATGACTTTCTGGGCAGAGAGGTAGAGATCCACTTTCGGAACCTTCCTCAAAGATTGATGAAATCTAAGAAGTGTCAAATACATTTATTTAGAGAGTGACAAGAAAATACACATGCGTGGTTGGATGTTGTCTGGTCGTTGTCCAACAGAGCTGTAGGACATGTGAATGAATCTGCCTAGCTACTTGGGAAAATGCCAAAACCAGAACCACTAGCTCTGAAAAAGGCAGAGGAAGGAGATGAATCCCTTTGTGGTATTTTTGTTTAAATGTGTTCTTGGGTTAAAAAAAACTCAGGAGAGAATGAGACAGCAGGCCTTCTGGATTAGTCTTTAAAGGATGGAGCCAGAGTACTGAGACCTCTTTGGAAGGAAGTACACTACTTTGGCTGTCTTCAGTTCATAGTAGCTAATTACCCAAATCTTCTTTGAAAATATGACTTCCTGAAATAACACAAGATGTCACCATTTCTGGTAAGCTCCAAATAAATTCTAAAAAGGAATTAAGAACGATCATTCCAGAAGGTCAGCTCGTAGTACACATCTTTCTCTATGTTTCACTTGACTTGAGAGATGCTGTGGCATTGTCAGTAGTTTCAGCAACCATCATGCAACATGCATTGTTAAATCTTCTGGGGTTCTTGGAAAAGTCCAGAATACAGCTGAGATCTTCCTGAGAAAAGTGAACCTTTTGGTAAAAATGACAATTCATTATATTCCTGAAAAGTATCTTCAGTTATTTTTGGGTCTTTGGGGGTTTCCTTTCTCAGCTCCACACAAAGCAATCTATATACCAGGTTTATTTCAGGCTATTGCAGTACCACACTTACTGGGCATCAAATGAGCCTCCTATAAAGTGTATGAAACTCTGCAAAGGATTGGTTTGTTTTCACTGTAACTAAAAGGCAGATGCTACCTTTCAATGCAGCTGGGCTGACACTCACATAGGGAGTTGTCAGGAACTATTTTAAATGAGTGCAGATTTATCAGAGCAGCAAAGCAGCCTGTCCTGTCTCAGTTAGCACTGCTCAGTGCATTCTTTTAATCGTACGCAATTTTAGTCTCACATCCTAACATTTAGATCACCACAGGCAGATGCACTATAGTTTTGATGATAAATCTCTTTCCCTTTGCAACTCTATTAGGGCACATTATCTCACATGTAAGCATACAGAACTTGACAATAATACGAATCACTAAAATACTTGATTTTAATTTAAAGTTGGTATTTAAAAAAATGCTTGTGGTCAATTTATGAAGAATTATTTTCTTTCTGAAAGTGTTTTCAATTTAGTTTTGATGGGCATTATGCAAAGATTTTTTACCTAGATTTAAAAATACTGAAAAGCCTGTAAATCAACACATTGGACTAAGATTAGTGATTTGTGACCCACTTTAAAAATTGTCAGAAAAGGAAATAATGGCCCGACTTCTCATTTGAAATGTAATCTGTCTCTTAATTTGGTATTGCTTTGCTGTGCCAAAGTTGGCCACATCTGATTTTTTTCCATCATATTGAAGCGATTGTTTCATTTTTTGAACAGATTTTTTGGTCAGTAAGCATATGCTCTGAGTAGCAATCACCGTATGCAAAGAGAGGTTTGCCATGCATCCCTTAAAATTGATTCTCAGGTTTAAGCTGTGATCATTTGTCTTTAGCATAACAGCTAAAGACTCACACACCTAAACATTAATTCACATTCCAAGTGAACAAAATGTATTTTGGCTAACAGCAGTGTGTTGCGTAAGTAGACACTGAACGTACTAATGATACTGTGTAACTGAGTGTTACTGCTCTCATTTGTGCTAAATATTACACATCTTAAATTCTGTTAGTGCTTTGATCATTAGATTCTCTTTTCCATTTGAAACACTATCAAGTTGTGTTTATGTTTTTCACTGTTAATCGTTAGTGAGCTGGCCTAACAATTTCTCAATAGGTCAGTATTTTCCACTACAGGTTAAAATTTTAAATGTAAGTAATTGTTCACTTTATCTTCACACTTTTCCCAGTTAAGGGATGTTAAATGCTAATGAGACAGGGCCGGGTATCACCATCCTCCAGAAAATAATGCAAGTAAGAGCAAACATACTGAAGAAATTTTGCAAATAAATTTGAGTGATGTCTTGCCTATAGAAAATACCTTGAAAACTCTGGAAAAGAGCAGAGTCACAGTTAGGTAGGTATTTTATATATCTATGCTTCAGTGAAAAGATGAAGTTCCTTTCCCTAGAGGGACAGAGGGACACATTCCTCAAATGACAGGATGACACTGAAGGTACATGTCCTTTTCCCCCCAGCCCTTGTCTTTTTTCAAGAAAGTAGAGGTGTCTATGTGTGTCTGTAGGTGTGAATATATGACATAGCCATGTAGGCAGCTAGTCCTATTGAAACAGACAGTAAAATAAAAGTGGATAAAGATTTATTTTTTTGTTAACCAAGCTTTAATGAATAAATACCAGCTTTTCCCCTTGAACTGCACTAGTTTTTATACTTGTAGTGATCTTAAGTTTCTCAGCATAGAAATGGCTCGGAGAATCCAAAACAGTGGTTAAGCTGATAACCATATCACTCACATCTGGTGTAGACACTGAGGTGCAAGTCTCTGGTCTGTCTGTCCCAAGAGAGTTTTCTAACTGCTGGTTTACTTCACACACAGTTTTTCCCTGGTCTACAATCTACTTGGGTTGTATACTCTTTTCTATGAACTGAGCCGTATCATAATAAGAATAGCAAATATTCTAAAGAATTACTGGAGCATTTGGGTGATTATATTTAAGTTCATGAAAGAATAAAAACCTGTGGAGAAATATGTGATAGAAACATGAAGTACTTCAGACATTTAAGAGAAGAGCTTAAGATGAGAATACCTGATATATTTTCAGACATAATTTACATGAGAGTTACAAGTGAAAAGCAAAAAAAAAAAAGGTGTGACTAGGGATTACTGGCAAAAAGATAGAAAAGTTTTAGATTCACATGCGTTTAATTGGCTTTGGTGATATCACTAGATTGTGTTACATAGGTATCACATGTTAGCACTGTATCACTCTGTTAGAAATGCCTTTCTTTTTCGTGTATTGTAAAGAAGATAATTTAACACTAAAGTGCTTCAGATTTACAATGGAGCTCCTTTGGAATAAGCATGAAGAATAAGATAATGATTTGTATAGAAAAGCAAAAAGCGTGGGGAAAAGTACAGTGAGTAGCTAACTTAATGGTTTATAACAAAACTGAGGAGTTGATTTTGTTAGTTAAAACGTAAGTATGAATAAACACATTCTCTTTAGAAGAAATATGAGAAAAGATGGGAGGGGAAGTTCTTTACAGTCAGTTTGCAATTGTCTTGAGAAAGAAGTAATTCATTTAATGGGTAAAAAAGCTGTCTTGCAAAGACCAAGGTCGTGTACTTCTGCACTCCACTTTTTCCACTCTCCTTCTGAAAGATCTTAAGTCTAGGCACTGTATAACTGGGGAGAACACATTTAGGATCTCTCAGATCCAGAAGCACTAGGAAGCGTGTTGAAGTATCACTCTGCTATCTGCGGATCATGTTATCTGTGGCGGGGTCAAGAGAGCCACCTAATAATGGCTCAGCTTAAGTTCACCTACTTGGAGGAATGACAACCAGCCTAAATCCACACAGAGCAAGCTTTGGTCTGGCAGAAATTCTTTGTTCAGTGGCATGCAAACGTATCTACAGTTCTTTCAGATCTTAGATAGCTTTGGAAGCATTATTTGGAAGCATGTGGTTGGCTAAGAAGTGCTATTAGATGCAAACTGGCTTTATAGAGATCTTATTTCTTGGTACCTGTGTTTATCTGCAGGCAGTCTGCCCATGAAGTGTAGCATCTGGACTGCATGTTGATGGCATGTTGTACATATTACTGGATGTTGTATGTTTTCATGTGGTATTCTTCAGATAAAATTCACTCTCTTATCATAGTATAGGATGGATGGTGCTCCCTTAAATGCTATTTAGTATTTAGTACTGCATCCAGCTCTGGGGCCCCCAACGCAAGAGGAATGTGGAGCAGTTGGAGCAAGTCCAGAGGAGGGCCACAAGGGTGATCAGGCTGAGAGAGCTGGGGTTGTTCAGCCTGGAGAAGGCTTCTGAGAGACCTTATAGCAGCCTTCCAGTACCTAAAGGGGACCTACAAGAAATCTGGAGAGGGACTTTTTACAAGGGCATGTAGTGATAGGACAAGGGGGAATGGCTTTAAACTGGAAGAGGGTAGATTTAGATTAGATATAAGGAAGAAATTCTTCACTGTGAGGGTGATGAGACACTGGAACAGGTTGCCCCAAGAAGTTGTGGCTACTGCATACCTGGAAGTGTTCAAGGCCAGCTTGGATGGAGCTTTGAGCAACCTGGTCTAGTGGAGAGTGTCCCTGCCCGTGGAAGCGGGATTGGAACTAGATGATCTTTAAGGTCCCTTCCAACCCAAACCATTCTATCATTCTATGAATTTATCTTCTCATTGTTAGTGTGGGCTTACGCCTTTAGTGAACATTATACAGATGTTTCTATAAAGAGCATTATGTTTCTCACATGCTTCTCAGTAGAGTTTTGCAAACATAATGCATTTATTTTCAAAACAACCTTGTTTGATGACAAGATATTATTACTCCATTTCACAAATGTATATGTGAAGCCCTAAGGCATTAAGGTCAACATTATTGGGTAATTTTAGATGCATAGTTCAAAACACCTAAAAGCTGATTTCTGATTTTGCAGAATATTTGTCATCAAATACCATTTAAAAGTGCAAAGCACAAATTACTCTGACTACCAGGGCAATTGTGAATAGTGCTTTTACAGTCAAAACTCGGGATATGAATTAAGGCACCCTGAAAGTTACATGTTTAATAATCAGTCTTGCAAAGTCAAATTTAAAAGACTGTCCTACTGTCAAAAAATCCTCTGTGGTAAGAGAAGTCTACACCTCTAGGGTTGTGTTCCACTATCCTGCATACAGTTTTCTTCTTTTTCCCCTTGCAGTCCTCTAAGTCATACAGAATAAATTCCCCTTTCTGTTTACCTTTACATTCAACAGGTTCTGTTGCTACAGAGTCATGACGTGCCTTTAGAGAGGTTACATAGACAGGCTGAAGCAGATTTAGTGAGGGAAAAAAAAATCATGCAATTAATAGATCATGGAATTAAAGGTTATGCATTCATAAGCATATTCAAAGCAGGAATTGAATTAAGATAATAAAGTCTTATTTGTGCTATTTGTTGACTTTTCAGTGTGACTTTTAATATTTTGACATAATTGTGTGTATGTAATTTCTTTTTTTTTTTTTTTTTTTTTGTAAAAACAACTCATAAATTAGAATTTTGATTATGTTTGTGATACCAAGACTCATATTCATTAGGACTGTGCAATTTTTGCATCACAGCTGACAAGCTGTGTGGTAACAGGTCATGGGGCTAAGAAAGCTCACAGGGCCAAAGAAGTCATCTTTTAGGCCTGGTTGAGCTTGTAAGCCACTAACTAGATGAACCTGATGTAGGTCAATAAAAGAGATAGTACTTCAAGATGTGCTGCACAGAACTCTGTGCTTTAGTGGAATACTTGGTAGGAGTAGCCAGTGGTGATGTGCATTATTATTTTGCCAAAAGTGTTGCTGACATTTGATCAGTTATCATGGGATTCAACTTAGGAAAATGTGTTCTAGCAGAGTGTCTACAAATGTTTCTGCTCACTCAATGGAAGTTCGTGTACACTGTCCAAATGTCTTCCTAGCTTTAGCTTTTACTCCACATAACGTGTGCGTCTTTGTGTCCTTTTACAGCTCTTAGTCTTACCCTGGAGGGTGATGCTTTCAGTCTTTTTACTCAGCTGTTTTCATTCTTTCAACTTCCCCTCTCTAAATTCTGGTCTTGCCTGCACTAGTTCATTCCTCTTTTCTGACTTCTAATTTAATCTAATTTTAATTTCCTGTGAATTTCCCTTCATATGCTCACTCATATTTCCTGCCCTCAGGAATTCCATATTTACTCCTACAACTCTAGATCTCCTTTCTTAGAACACTTTAGTCTGAGGTAGATGTCTGACATACAAAATTCTAACTTAAACGAAGCAGTTCTAGTCATAAGCAAAGTAAACTGAGATTTTACACTGGGGCCTGGAGGTACTGCTTAAGAAATAGCAGTGTTGCCACGGCACTTGCTAAATTTAACCATCCATAAAGAAGAAAAGTTAGCCAGAGAATTAACATTCCTGGAGATGTTTTTTTACTGATGGGCAGTAACTTTTTAGAATGGTTTGTACAGGAGACCATGATTTATTTAATTCCGCATGGTAGAATGAACGGATTCTTAGAATGCATTAGTGCATGAATAGTACAGTCAGGGAACTTAGTGTTTGTAAAAGACAATCTGATTATTACAGTAGAATGGAGGGAATACTGTGTGAGTAGTATAAAAAGAGTTTGAGAAATCTGAAAATAATATTAAGATTTAAGAAAATCCTGCATGAAAGTGCATGAAGATTTGTGGATTAAAAATTTGCTGGATGAAAGGGTAAGAAAGGGCATTTATTTATTTGTGTGCATGTATATATGTGTGTGTGTGTGTGTGTGTGTATAAAAAAGGAAAAATTAAATCCCTCAATAAATTAAGTTAATTTTATTGGTTTAAGTAGTTACTTGGGAGAGCAAATGGGATAATTCCTTTGTGCTATTAAACGCTCTATTTTGCTCACATCCAGCATGTGTGCATGTTACAGGTTCTTTGTATTACACTAGTTCTGCCAGCCTTCCAGTATCTGAAGGGGGCCTATAAGGATGTTGGGGAGGGATTCTTCGTTAGGGACTTTAGTGGTAGGACAAGGGGTAATGGCTTTAAACAAACAGGGGAAGGGAAGTTTAGATTAGATATAAGGAAGAAGTTCTTTACAGTGAGGGTGGTGAGGCACTGGAACAGGTTGCCCAAGGAAATTGTGAATGCTCCAACCCCGGAGGTGTTCAAGGCCAGGCTGGACAGAGCCTTGGGTGACATAGTTTAGTGTGTGGTGTCCCTGCTTATGGCAGGGGGGTTGGAACTAGATGATCATAAGATCCTTTCGAACCCAAACCTTTTTATGATTCTATGATTCTGTGTTCCAAGTGGAGAACTAGCTTCAGAATGCCAGTACATTTGACACCTTTATAAATCACTCTTGTCTATGAAAGATTCATTTGCAAAGTACTTGAGTGATGTGGAAGACTGTAAAGTTTTTCCAAAAATATGCAAATTTTGGAATACATGATACTTAATTACTTTTTGTTTTCTAGAAGTCTAATATAATATTTTACTATTACTTTTCTTTGAATATGAAGAAAAAAAGTCATTAATTGTCTAGAACCCGGGCAAAAAGCACTAATTCAAAAATAATAATTTGTGAAAAACTCAGTTTATTTTTAAATAGAATTATAAATTTAGATCATGAAGGGAATATGGAATATGCAATATTTTTATTTTAGATGTATAATTGTATGTAAGTAAACCAAATGAAACTGATTCTTAAAACCTTAATTATGAGAAACAAAGCCATTTCATTAGCTTGAATATGAATGATGTAATGGATTAAAGTTTTACTAGATAAGAGACTTTAAAAAATAGAGACTAAAAATAATAGTTTATTCTACCAAATTTTAAGGTCAGTAGCTGTACTGACCTGTACTCTAACAGTAAAACAAAGGGGAAGATGCATTTAAATGTCGCTGACTCCCAAGATAACCTCAAGAAAGTCTGGTATGAAAGCTGTCATTTTCCTCCAACCTGTTTGTTTGCTTTGTTCAGCATCTTGAAATAAATTGCCACCTGGGGACATGCAAAGTTTGATTCTGCTGAGTATTTTCATTTTGGAGGAAGAAACCAAAATTACATTAGTCAGATTGACTTGTGCTGAAAAACTGGAAACAATTACAAAATACTTTATCATACAGGATTAGACTATAATAAAACCTTAATAATCTGCAGGAATAAATTGAGCTCGGTATAACAGTTTGATAATTAAAGAATATTTGTAAGAATACAAATAAAATTATAAAGACAGAGTATATAATGAATATTGAGTATGTGAAGTTGGTATAACATACTTTAGATAAGCAGTCTATACAGATGCTTCTGTTTACACTGTCAAAAGAATTGAGAGAACTCGGGAAAGCTCAGTGTATCTAAATTCTCTAGCAACATATAGTAAGAATACTCCTAATCCCAAACTGTTTACAATACAAAAACATAGGCAAAAAAATGTCATAGAACCCCCCCCAACTTTTTAGCCTAATTTTTTTTCTCAAGGCTACAAAAGAAGGGTGTGCCAGAATTGTGATTTCATATCTTTTAGTATGGGCGAGTCATTGTCGTCTGTTTAGATTCTGCAAAGACTTCCTCAGATGTCTGCATTTCGATATTAATTCCTTTCAACTTTAGCTTGTCTACTTTCAGATTTTTTTTTTTTCTTCCCCCTAAACAAATTATTGCATCTTGGTATTTGTTTTCCTCTTCTTTGACACTAACAATAGTGTCACTGTTGCCCAGTTTACTTTGTTGAAACACCCAGAGAAATTTGTATCTAGTAGTACCTGCAGGCAGTTGGGGCAAAATCTATTATTTAGCCTTATAGCTGATCTAGCACAACATGCCAGGATCTATTCTTGACATCTCAAATAACAAATATTTTTTTTATTTAAATGGTGTATTAAAACTAGCGTATTATCACTAGCAATAAGTTGTGACATCTTTTCAGTAATTTTTAAATTAATTTGAGATTAAAGCAGATCCTCAGATTGGTGAAAATTTTCTCATGATAGTAGACTGCTGATCTACCCTGTGCTACTTTCACTTGATAAAATTATGCCCTGCATTGACAGGTTTGCCATTTTCAGACACTGTATCAAACATAATGATAATCTGACTTTCACTATAGTGAAAGTTAGTGACTACAGGCAGCACCTAAAATCTTTACTGATAACTTAACACTTGACATCTAGGTGACCATGTTTTGAAATACATCCTTATGTTTTTTACTGAATCTGTGAAAATTGTCCTCTCCGTCCTTCTAGATTGAAGATACAATTTACAATGAAGTTACAAAACCACCTTTAACTGGTGGCTTTTGAGGCTGAATCTGAGAACTGAAATGCTTCTATGAACCTCTAGAGATACAAGTTTCACTTTCATTACATTACCAAGGCTAGTGAAGCCAGTGGGATCATAAGCACATATTCAGTGTATTGCACTGACATTCTGAGTATTGTATTTAAACAGTTAGAATGGGCACATCATATTAGTTTTGTATTACATTATTCTATTGCAGGTGTGTTAGATTATTTCCCATTCAGGTGCTCATGAATATGTTTAATGAAGTGCATGATTGAAATTTTCTGGAAAACGTAAGAAGACAGTGAATTAGAAATGACAAGGGGTAATGTCAGTGAAATAACATAGAGTTGACTGATACCAGATTAATCAAATACATTAAGGCTTAATTTAAACAGATATAGCAATACCCAACCCCAGGAAGTCTTCCATGCATGTAGTTTGCCTTCTAAATTGATTTTGTGGCAGTTGAGGTCAAAGTAAAACAAGGCTCTCATTCTTTGTCAGGCATAAAATAGAACAAAATTCAGAAGACAGTTTGAAATGAACATTAATTTATTATTTACAAATAGATCAACTATTCAAATATTTTTGTTTAGGAATACATCTAAATAAGATTTCAGTAGTTCTTATACAGGTAATAATTATTGTTAATACTTGTCTTCTCATTTGTGTTACTAGTATAATATCATACCAGTTTTTATTATCAAATTGTTCTCTATTTGTCTTTTGGCCCTAAAATCACATTTTTTAATGGCAGTGTTTTCAATGAAACTTCAATTTTAGTCAGTTTTAAAGATGAAAACATAAAAATACCCATTAGTTTATGAGCACAGAATTAAATATATATTAGTTGACTGGCAATTGCAGAATTCAAGATAAAGCAAGAAAGCAAAAAATTTAATTAAATCTGCACAAATTTCATATTCTGTAGGCATCTAAATTCCTCGAATTAACTATATGCATAAGTATCTGGAAAATGGAAGCTGCTATAAAAATTGATTTATCATGGGGAGAAATAAAAAGGAGGAAGGGAGTAAAGGTGGAAAGGATAAAAGAACTGAAATGTCTTCTTTTAAAACTGTAGATGCTCTTCAGGAACAAGTGTACAGTGTGCGATAGCAATAGCAAGGAGGGTGTGTTCAGTGAGAGTGAAAGAGTGTGTATTTGTGTGTATAAGTGGATATCTTACTTGGCAGTGATTTACCCTTGTCTTTTATAAATCATTTTAGTTCAGAAAGATAACATTTTCTCAAGACTATTAAATTTAGAACGGAACAGTAGGGACAGCTGGCTTCAGGATAATTGGTAAATTTGAACTCTGACAGACCAGGCTGAAAGCAGTGAGAATATCTATTGCTTTAACCCTTTAACCCCCTAAGACAAGTGTCTCAGACTTCAGAATTCTAAGTTAATACAGCTCCCATACTTTTTTCCAGCTTTCTCTCATATGCTCTCACAGCATAACCTAACTCTTCTCTGAATGTTCTTTCCTTCTGAGAGATGCCTACTGCTCTCTTCCCAGATAAAATCTGCACAAGTAAATGAAGTTCACCTCCATTATTTTCCACTCATTTGGTAAGCAACTACCCTGATGCTGAAGTGTTCTGAATCTTGCGACTGTTCTCTCTTCCCTTCTGAGCTGTCCCTGAGAGATGTTCATCCTTTCATGCTTCCTGCAAGGAGGCATTAGTAGTACCTGGAATTAGTTGTTATTGGGGCCTGGAATGGCTCAGATCATAGGGTCTGTAGGATAATATTTATTTTATCCTTTCCGATATGTAGTAATCTGTCAGTCTTAAATCCAAGAAACAAATCAATCTTGAAAGTATGGTGCATTTCAGGAATAATTTCTGTCAGCTACTACAGGCAAAATTGAGATATTCTGGTTTTCCTTTGGTGTGACTCCATAGATTTTGTTTCAATTTTTTTAATAGATACCTTGCCAGAAACTGTGTATGTTATTTTTGTTTGACTGATTTTAATTAAACTACGTGTCAGTAAAAATATAAGCCATTTGCAGCATCTTCTGCAAGATATTAGCCTACAGAGTTTCCATGTAGGCTTTCTCATAGAGAATAGCCACAGTTACCGAGAGAAAATCCTTGCTCTTCATTACGCGTGAAATGTTATGTTGCAAGGCCAGTGTCAAGTGATCTATTATTCTCATGATTGTTTCTGTATTTTACATAGAATTACCCAAAGATGAAATACAGAACTAGTTAAGGGAGTAGAGGTTAGGATATTTCCCAGGTGAATACTCTAATCTCCCTTTTTAAGGATTTGCCACCATCACTGTGCACCTTGGGAAGAAAGAAGTCAGCTTTTCTCAATTCTTTGGGAAAAGGAGATAGCTGCTTATAAGCATGAAAGGCCCTCTGAACTTTGGGTCTTAAACAGAGAACATTTTTCTTTAGTCTTGTGATGCCTCATCCTTGAAACAAGAGGGGTTTTCAGAAACATTCATGTCTTCAGTGTTTCTCCTTGAATACTTTTAAGGAACTCCATACTAAGTATTTTCATTTTAGATGATTCTCTGCTGAAGTGTTAGCTGAGGTGTCTAATTCTGGCAGTGTGATGTATGTGTGGGTAACATAAGTATTTAACTCAGGGTTCATCCTGGGGAGACAGATATCTAAAATCTGTGTGTTACCTCTCTCATATGTACCGTCCTTTACATAATTCTAGGTCTTAGGAAAAAGCAAAACTGCACTTTAAAATGAATGAAAAAATTTCCACTCATGGGAACCTGAATACAAAGCACAGAACACAGAAGTCTTTCAGCTTCAGACAGTTAATATTTGCTTACCGTATGGTATGCCCTTCTGTTTAGAAAAAAGAGGGGAAAATAGAAGGGCTTTGAAATAGAGAATTGGAGAATACTTCTCTAGGCTTTAGTCTATCAGTAAAGAAGTAAGATCAAGATCTGAAAGCCAGTCATTACAATCATGGACTTCTGTTAAACCATGCATAGAATAAATAATGTAAAATGAATATTCCTTTCTTGAATAATCTTCAGTTGTTTTAATATCTTCAGCCCTATGAGGGTGTCTCTATTTTCCTCTGGAGGCCATGTCAATGTACACAAAGAACAAGAGGGTGAATGAAGGAATCGGCATGGATTTACCAAGATTAAATTGTACTTGGCTTACCTGACTACCATCTTTGATGGGTCAGCATGTTGAGAACATGGGTCAGCAGTGTGGCCTCTCAGCAGAGAAGGCCAACAATATACATGGACAGCAAGTTGAAGGAAGTACATATTCACCTCTGTTCAGAGAGATGTAGACTTTCGGACTCCACAGTAGAAGACACAAACTGGAGAAAATCCAGCAGACATCAAGATCATTAGGAGGCTGGTGCATAGGCGTGCGAGAAGTTAAAAGAGCTGTTTGTTCAGTCTGAAGAAGAGAAGACTAAACAGGATCTTGTTAAGGTGTCCTCAGCTATTTCAGCTGGTGCTGAGAAGAGCCAGACTCATCAGATGTGCACAGCAAATGGAAGACGGCAACAGATACGAACTGCAACAAGGAAAGTTATGATTAGATATTAGGGATAAAAATCACGGTGAGGATGATCGATCACTGGAAAAGATTGGTAAGAAAGGCAGTTAAATCTCCATGACTGAAGATGTTTAAAGCTTGACCGCACAATTTCCTGAGCAAACTGATCTAGCCTCAAAATAAGCTCCAACTTTGAAGTTTTCCCATCTCAGAGAAAATGCTTGATCAGATGATTCCAAAGATCCTTTTCATATATTCGGTTAGTCTTCACAGTTACATTCTGTGCATTTTATTTCCAGAATGTGCTTTCTGACTATGACCGTTCTGTCCTTCCTGGCAGCAGTATCTGTAACTGCCAAGTTCTTTTGGTGCTCATGCTCAGACATAGGATTGATGACTTCTGCTTGCTACTGTTACTCAGCTTCTTAAGTAGTGAGATGAGGACAAAAGTGATGTTCTCCTCCATAACTATGTTTTTGAGAGTCTTTTTTACTCATCAACTAATTTGAGGTCCTTTAATTTAGGACCTTTCCTTATCTGTTACTTTCTTCAGTAAGAGTTGATAGATATTATTGCCCGTTCCCTTTTTTTATTGCTGCAAAGTTGGTCATTGTTAAAGGTGGTACTGTCCATAAATAATTTCACACTAAAGTGGTTCTGGTACCTAGAAGATCATTCAGCCTCTCAAAATTATGGAATTATCTTTTAGTGGGGCTTTCTGTTCTCCCAGCCTGCCCATTACCTACATTGGCATGCTCTGAAAAGATGAAATGTGTTAGAGGGGAAAAAACCCTCCTTGGTTTCAAATGACTGGGCATATTTACTCCATTATTATGAGAGTTAATCTTGACGTAATCTGCTTACTAGTATTTATTTTTCAGATTAAGTTCACTATAGTTCAAGGTGAGGATTTGACTTCTCTGGATTTGAAGAACGAAGATTACAGATGCATTTTCTACTCTGTGTACTTTTATGCATGATATCAAGACGTGGACCTATTAGTACAAAAAAGAAAACAAAAAAACCCCATAAAAATCCAACAAAAAAAACCATTTTCTTGTAAAATTCATTTACAAAATCACAGAACAGTTGATGTTGGAAAGAACCTCTGGAGATAATCTGCAGAGGTCAGCTAGAACAGGTTGCCCAAGACCATGTCCAGTCAGAGTTTGAGTATTTCCAGGGATGGAGATTCCACAACATCTTGGGGAATCCCACTCAAATGTTCAACCACCCTTACAGGAAAAAAGTGTTTTCTTATTTTCAGATGGAAGTCCATGTATTGAAAAGTTTGTGCCTGTTGCCTCTTGTTCTGTCACTGGACACCATTGAGAAAAGTCTGGCTTTGTCTTCTTTACACCCTCCCATCAGATAGTTATTGATAAGATCCTCCTCAAGCCTTTTCCAGCCTAAACAGCAGTCTCAGCCTCTGCTCTTATGAAAGATACTCCAGTCCCTTAGTTTCGGAAGTTAAACAAATAATTTTTTTTTCTCAGTGACTGTTGGGAAGTAGCTATGCTGATGGTTTGCACTTAAAATTGTGATTTTTCCCCTGACAATTCTTTTTATGTGAAGGGACAAATTTTCTTGTAAGTAAAGATATCTTTTCAGGATAAAAGAAATAAAAAGATTTTCCAAATTTATGTATTACACAGCTCTAACTTACCCTCATTTTAAATTTTCACATTAACTACAAGAAAACAGAAATTGCAATAAAACCAATAAAAATAGAACCAAATGCTGTTGGAAGCACTGATACATGGGGAGTTGCTGTTCTTGCATTGCCTGAATTATAGACAAAGCAACTTCACGCATTCAACTTCAAAATATTTTATGCATGATATATATTTGATAAGATCATACTAAATGTTGTAATAAAAAATAATTTTATATTGCTGTCTTTACAATGCTGAAATATTCATGATGCTTTGTATAGTAACTATATTGGCTTTTGTATAATATCTTACTCATTCAAAGCTTAGGTTGAGTTCAGTATAGTAAGACTTCAAATGGGCACCTTTAAAAGGATATAATCCACGTACTGTCTTTTGGAAAATATGAAACTTTTTTCCTCAGATGTTACAAATTTGAATTCTGCTGGATGTAGCTCAGTGTTTTAAATATGAAAATGATTTCCAAAGAAGGGAAATAGCCTTGGGAAGAAGTGAATAATCATATTACATGCATATACTTCTTATTTACAAAACCCTCCACAGTATGTAACATTTAAAAGATTATTTTAGCCTGTGTTTGTAGATGTCTGTCTTTGCTCATAGCAATAACTATGTTTATAATGATTTCAATTTAAAATAAGGTTACATTATACAGTATGCCAAGAGATACGTAATTTCTGACTACGGATTGTATGTATATGGATTATTGTTCTTCTTTTATGTTTTATTTGAGATCCATTGGTTGGGGTCTAAATTTAGAACTGTATACTTCTTTCAATTCATAGTGAACCACATCACTAGAAAGTGTAAATAAAGAGTAACAAAGGAATATGACTTTTATACCAGAACTGTATTGATTCTTGTGGTTGACCAGTACTCTGTGTAACTGAGTAGGACCAGTGTACCAATGCTATTTTTCATTTTATTTCTCTCCCCTTCCCTCCCTTCACCTCTCTTCTCATTCTCTTTCCTCCTCTCCCCTCCTTTTCTCTCCCCTCTCTTCCCATTTTTCAGGGAATTGTAATATTAAATGAATACTGCCCTAAATTATATGTGATAACTTGTCTCATTAATTATAAAGCTTACAATCTAAAGAGTGTTGGCACAAGGAAAATGCTGTATCAGGGAGAGCTCATTGTGTCTGTTACATTGCTTTTAGTGCATGGGTTCAAGGTTTAGTCTCATATTTCCAGGAAAATACTGTTCTGCGCTGGTTTGTGCTACAGACATTGCAGGCAGTTTGGCTACGTGAGGAAGCACACTGCAGAGTAAGATTCTGTCGTGGATCTGTGCACAGGCAAGCTGCCAGCAATGTTTGAAGCATAAAATATTCCCCCCACCCCTGAAACAGGGAGAAACAACAATATAAGTCACTTCGAATTCATCAAAGTTATGTTTGAAGAGGGGGATTTTATGTTTCTTGCACATCTTCATAGTGAACATCGCTGGCATTGGTTTAAACATCCACTTACGTGTCTCCTCCCAGCCCCATTATCATAAAGAACCATTTGCATTTTCTTAAAGCTTTGGGTGACAGTGGCCCAGAAATCAGCTCTGTTATGTTGCATCGGAAGCCAAGGGTAAAGCAGCTTCTTTCAAGTTTGAAAGAAAACAGAGCTCCACCTTGAACTTAAAGACTTGTTCAAATGTTAAAATGCAATGCTGTTTTATATTTATATCAATAGGAGTGGTTTGTAAGATCCTTTTTTCCCACAGTGTGATTTATCTGTGGGAAATATCTTAAAATTGGTTATGACAATTCCAATATATAAACCTGCAGTTTGGATTCTTTGTGACTCCAAGTGTCCTCAGTGACATTCCCATTCTCACATGGACTGGAATGTCTTTGCATCTTCACTATGATGATTAAGTGTGGAAAGGTAGTTGTCTTGAACAGGTATTAAGTTTTCATTTGCATCTCCTCTTATTCAGTAGAGTTGACTACAGTTGCTATGCAGAAATCTTATGAGAGTTCCTAAAAATTACATTCCTCAAGCTTTCTAAAAATGAGGAAGCTTCCAAAAGCTCTTCAAGTTTCAGTCAGGTTATGCTGGACTACCTGGTGTCATTTAATGCCCTTTCAGAATCCAGAGACATTATAAAGTCAGTTTTTGCTTGCAACATTGAAAAGTCCTTTAAGACTATTTAGACCATAATTTTGCCTGTAAGGTTTAAATTTTCTGTCACAGCAGCACATCCAATTCAGTGACACTAAAAGGATACTCTCTTTTATTCCAAATTCATGACCATGTCTCTCTTCTTCCTTGGTGATGCCACTAAACCTTTCAGCAAAGACTCTGGTATTCATGGTAGACTCACCTCTATAGAAAGATCCTGTTCAAAGTATATGTCAAATATTTCTTTACCAAATCAAAAGATACAGGAGCTGCACGTGGCATTGCCACAACGTGATGCATAAATAAGGAGATATGAAATGCTTTCTCCTGTATTGGTAGCTGGTTAATCTTTCAGATCAGTATATCCAGTGTAAGATTTGAATTCTTAGAAGCTCTGAGTACACTATCAGACCATTTGACCTATTTCAGGCTTGTGAAGTGGGTGATTTAGGAACACATTCTATAATTTAATTTTATGACCTGAGCCTTCCAAAGGCTGATCTTTTTGTCTCAGAGATCAATAGAAAGTGTCCCTTGCCCTGCTTCAACTGTAGTAAGACCTTGAAATCTCTATTATTGATTCCTTCTCTGATTAAATTCCCTGATTTATACTTTCATTTCCATGTTTTCAGGGATTCCCAGAGAAAGTATGACAGGCTGGCACTATGGAAGTGCCTAGTTTCAGGACATCCTTCATAGTGACTGTGGATATCCAACTCTTACTTTCATCCTTGACCTGTTCTGTCAAGACACAGATTTGTTCTTCTTTCTGGAGAGACCATCTAATTAATTACAGGAAATACTATCTCTGATAAGTAGGCCAAATTTCCAGTGTTTAACTAGGTCCCTTTCACCTATGAAGGCTTCTTTCTGCTTCATTTGTGGTGACTGGGAGATTAGAATTACCCAACCATGAATGTCTGGAAAAATTTGTTACAGATTTTGGGTTGTTCAGAGTGACTGGGGAGTAAATGAAAGCTTATAAGGAAAACTGTTCCTCTTTGCAAATTTAAAGAGACAGCCCAGTATCAGTCTTCATTCAGGAGATGATTTTTATAACAATGGTGGCTACAAAACTGAAGTTGTAAAATTCATTTTGCCTTTTAAAAAAGCTTCCAAAGCCATTCTGAAATGATTTCATGCCCTGGATTTGTTACTAAATTTTTGTTTCCTATGTGGCAGAACTATATGATCAACTAGGTTAAAATTTTTGTTTCACTGTAATGAGAATCTTCCTTCATTCACTATTGAACTTAAAGTTTTCTGTTTTACAAAAAGGTCGGAAGTTTCATTTCTGGGTTGTTTTTAGTTTTGGGTTTTTTGTTGTTCTTTTTTCCTGTAGATTTAGTATAGTTTTAAAATTTCTACAACAATAAACTACATCCTGATATTCTATTTCTGTGCCCAAGGAAAAATTAACCTTTTGGCTTTCTTTGACTACTCTTGTATTGAAAGTGTTTACAGGCTGCCTGTGCATTCAAGGCTACTCTGAACTGGCATGATAGAAGTCTGTAGGGAATTATTTTGATCATGGCTGGCAATTATATGCTAGTAAGGTACCCCAAGTTAATTCAGTGTCTCAATTATCAATATTAAAGGAGTACCGCTGTGGTACAATCTTTTTTTCGAATTGTAAGTGCATTTTCAGTGGAGGTATTTCATGTTAATCTGGGATGAGCTTTTATGCCCTTTAAGATGCTGAGTTCCTTCAGATCATTTGCACTCTTTTCAGTTGGCTTCTTCAAGAGAAGAGATGGATATTCTAATGTTTAGGTTGTTTCTAAACCTCTCACTACAACCTCTCCACACTGGGAAAGAAATGTTTCTAGAATTGCACTAGTTAAGCTATGTCAGACACACCTATATGAGGTTCTTTGCCTGCGTAGTGGTACCAACGGAGACCAGCCATGAAACAGCAACTAGGCTGGCTTTACATCAGCAGGGCAATTTAAGGATTTAATCTCTTTTTCAATAGTTCTTGCTGGGTGCTGGGTATCTGGCTACTCAGGAAAGCTGACCTAAACAAAGTCTTGGTTCCATTTAATACTTTCCTGGGTGAAGCCTCAGCCACTTTAGATTTAATTCCACTAGAAGGATATATATTTTTTATATGATTCCAAGTATGACAAGTTTTTTTTTTTGGTCAGGCTTCAGCACTTGGAGGAAAATGTCCCTCTTGAAATCAGATTGTGCACCCTCTGGTGAAATGATTATTTCTTCATTTAACTGAATAATTATACTACTAAGATTGAACTAACAATCAAGTCTACTTCTTGAAAGTGCTGTTAAAATGAGATGTAGAAAAAGATCTTTCTTTCCATAGTTAAAGATAAGTGAAATTTCAACTGAATTCAGCTAAGGTAAATTCAGTAGGGGTTTTTCAGGGGGTTTTGGGTCTGAATTCTTTTAACAGTTAATATTAAGTAGCATCCAGAGAATCTAGCCCATATGTATGTCACAGGCCTTCATTCTCCATCATTCTCAAAAAATCTACACCTTTCTGGAAATTTCTCAAGCAAGGATCCATTCCTCTCTGAAAATGAAATTTTAATGACCTTTAATGTAAAAAACCCCAAAATAAATATGGTTTATACATATAAGGGAAGGAAAACAAGATGGACTCTGCCATCTCACGATTGCATTTCATGATTGTTTTTACTGTATCACGTACCCTTTTTATCTTGTAGGCCAGTCTATCCTTACATGTTACACTTAGCTTAGTACCTAAGATATTTAGTCAGGAATTGTTCTTTTATTGCCATATTATATAAAAAGCTAGGAACACTGTTTGCATTAAACACAGCTGAACAAATTGTAGTAATTGTTTCTTGAGTCTCTGCATCTACTGTGGTGCTAATAGTAGATTACAGGGATTGAGAGTTGCGCTGAATCATTTTCCATGGTGCCTTATTGTGGTATTGGGATCTCTTCTCCAATATTTCTCAAGCTCTATGCTATTGGAAGGAATATTTGCACCCAAAGTTGAGTTCTCCAGGTATCTTTTACCAATGAGCAGTTCAGAAAGAACATTAAATTATTCCTGTAATGGCTGAGTCTTATAATATGTTTTACATAAAGGTATCTGCCAAAACAGATTTTGTGGAGTATCCTATCAGTCCTATTTTAAGGAGCAGAAAGATGACAAGATTATTCAGTTAACATTCTCAAAATATTTTCCCCAAATTTAGCATTTTTATTTTAAGATTTCTGAAAAGTTTATGATCCATGGGGCTGCAATTGAACAGAATGCTTGCAATACTTATTCTGCTTTATTTTCTAGAAAACACGCCCCAGTAGAACTATTTGAGGTACAAAGAAAGCATAGTTTCTTTGTTAGTATTTCATTGTTTTTGTAGAATTGAGAAACATAGTGTTCACTTAAGATACATCTAGAAATATTTGGGGTTTTTTGGTCTTTTTAAGCTGCTTGAAGCTCTACATCAGCCAGATCTTCCTTTGTAGTAGAAGCTTCTGTGTCATTTAAACCTCTTAGTCTTGGATTTCATTTCTACATTTGATAAGACTTTTAAATAGGATAAAAACAATAACTCCTAATGGATTTGAATAGGGAATTCTAACATAAATAGACTGCAGATTTAGTGCATATTTTTACTGTAATTACATTTTGCCTTCTAAGCTATGTGTCATAAATGATTTTGTTCAATAAAAGGCATCATGTTGGATGACTTTATTTTCTTCTGAGTGATCCAAGTGATTACTAGTACATCTTACCAAATATTTTTTTTTGGTGATGTGATGGGTATGATCTTTGTAATTATTTTGGTAATGCTGTTCATGAAGTTTTAAGTGGTGATATTCTTGTTAACATACCCCAAAGTTTTGAAAGACCTTTGTAGTATGTAAAGTTGTAAAACTTTAGCCTCTCTAGTTAATGTGTGTTATTTGTCTTTGTGAAAGTTATTTTGTGCTGATAAATTCCACTCATAATCATAATAATGCTTTGGATGCTCCTGAGGTAATTCTGACCTCTGTTGGCAAAGCACAGCAAAGGAAATGCATGTTCTGTAGCACACTTCTGTTTTGATATTATTTATTTCAGACATGACATGTTGCTAAGAGGAGAAATTAAGGCACCAATTCTATATTTTTATTGTTGGAAAGCTTCTTTTGTCTTACCATTCTGATTAGTTTGAGCACAAGATGGAGGATTTATGTTCAAATTCTCTTTACTTAATAACATTTCCTGGTTTAGTAATTTTTGTACCAAACAACCAGTTTCATCCCATATCTTTCTTATCCAGATTTTCTATACCATGTCGACAGCATTCAAACACATCATTTCATAATAGCTCTATGTGTTAAAGATTGGATGTTGCAAAAATTCCATTTTAGGTTATGCAGTATGTCTGATAATAATGATTACCATTCTGTAATACAATGTCTAATCCTCTGAGAAAACATGATCAGCGGATTGGTTTTGCTCTGTTGTACTTATTGCAATAGCTGTTTTCACACTAATCATGACTCTTATTGAACATGTTAATCCAGTTGAGAGAAGTAAAGAAAGAAATTGAAGGGATGTAATCTGAACAGGTGCTAATTTTTTATTTTTATTTTTGTGCAGTAAATGTAATTTCTGTCATATCTTTGTCATATCTGTCTTTATCTTTCAGATGTCCTTCCTAGGTTGTGTTCTTGTTAACAAAGTTAATGTAATGCTGGTGGAAAAAATAAGGGTTAGCACTTTGATGCAGCCAGGTAACATGCAGATACTTTCTGCTAGCATTCTAGCAAAGACATTAAGTGCACCTCAGTTTTGACACTATGTTACTCCAGAGAACAGACTCAGATTGTTTAATATTTTATGTTATGGATAGGAAGGGGTTTTAGTACTATTTTGTATTCATTTTGATCTAGCTTACTTTCAATTACCTTGCAAAACTATACTGTTGCAGGCTTTTGATATTCTCTGCCTTGCTCATTGTCAGCTTAGGGCTATGGAGTCTGAGTAACTGAAGAAGTATTCTACAATAAATAAAAGAAACTTATTCTACAATAAACCAACACAAGTATTTTGTATGTATGTTTTAGGTCATTGGTAGACTTCAAGAGTCTTAACATCTCAGCATTCATATTTTGGAAGTTAGTTGCTGGAGCTGCACTCTTTCACTGTTCTGAGTTTAGGTTGTTTATGGCAGGTTATCCAAAAGGGTTAGATGTTGTTGCTGCTGTTATGAGATGAAGATGTGGAAACTTTGAACTCAGAATATGGGAAATCATGTGGATAGTTTATGTAATACCGTTTGGATGTAAACACAAAATGTCAGACTCTTACATCTGTTACATTCTCATTCGTCAAGATAGCTAGTGATTGATTTCATTGATTCAGACTCTGCTATAGGTTGATTTCTGAATCTCCTTTTATATCTCAGCATAAATTGGGAATGAAGTGTGGGATCAGCTTCAAGAACCAAAAGGAAATGGAATAATGTATTTTTTCTGGTGTCTGTTTTGCTGGTGTCTGATAGGATTACTCTACATTTGAGGAAACCCAGATTAGGAAGGATAAGGTTATTAAAGATAGCTGAATTGCAGACCATAGGAAGCAAGTTCTCTTCTGTTTGTCCTAGAGATATAACGAAGACTCTCATCTCAGGTTGGTTTCTAGGATGAACAGTCTTTAATTCTGGAATGAGGTCATAGTTCTAACAGGATCCATATTTCAAAATTTGTGATAGATATTGTTACTCTTCCCAGTGCTGCTTCCAGTGCCAGAGCTTCAGGAATTTTTATTCCACTTAAACAAGTGTCAGTAAGTGTTACAGTATGCATAATTAATCATTCCGAGGTTTTAAAATCTCCTTTTATGATAAATATTGACTTTGCCTGTCTGTGATAAGAATATGTTTAAAATTGCAAACACCGTGAATTTACAACGGATGGGAATACTCTGTTGAACCTACAAAAATGTATTCTGGAAAAAACTCTCTCTAACTTGTCTTACTAAAGATTCAAGGTCAGTTGAATTAGGAAAAAGAATAGCTAAAGGAATATACCTCCTAATAAAATACACCATCATATCTGTATTCTTGAAAGAAAGAGACACAGGGCTTTGCTTCAGTTTGTTTCTGATATGAGAAATATGAGAAATATTACAGTGGTTTTTTTATTTTAGTGTCATCTAATTTTTACAAAAGAAGAAGTTGGAGTGTTCTATCTGAGAACATGTTCTGCTCTTCCAAAGAAAATAGCGATGTTATATACTGTACTTAAATGTTCATAGGTATGTTCATGTAAGTGTATCTTACAATCATGAGATATGCAAGGGCTTTCAAAACCCTTCAGAAGATCCACTTTCATTGCTGTGCTTACAGAAAAATAATTATTGTTTATATAGCTTCACTAAATAGCAGTTTTCTGGGAAGAGTTGGAAGAACCCAGCATTTATTTATAAAGGGAGTTCAATATATATATGTATTTATATATTATATGTATTGTATATACACTGAAAAAAGATAGAGTCAAGTATGTCTGATTACTTGTCTTTATTGTATGGCCTAATATTATCTAACGCAGTGGAGCCCTGTTCCTGGTTGATCTGTAGATCTTATACAAAGTATACAGGTCTGATTCACAATGAATATGTGGAACCCATCTATGGCATATATTTATAGGGAGCCTAAACTCATAATACAAAGGGCGTGGAGCTGCCCTCTATAGTAATAGTTAATCTGATGCATTGATCTTTAGCACTAACCATATGTATCCCTTCAGATTGCTCAGATCACATAAGATCATACACAGAGACATCACTGACAAGTTGTAAAACATGGTCCGATAGTAAAATCATTCATGTTTAAGTATGTTAAAGATACTGCCTGCTGATCTGGTTTTGGACTGGGTATTTTCATAAGTTAGTAGCTGTTCTCACGGTGTTCTTGTGCAGAATGATGCCAAATGAGAGTTAACATTTTTTCCGATCAGGATGACTGAATTATTCTCAAGGACAGAATTCTGGAGTGGATCCAAGGATGTCTGACTCATCATTGACAAGCTGGAGTTGCTAAGGTTCACTGTGAACTGAGCAAAACCTCAGCTTGTCCCTGTAGACAACTGGAATACAGAGGAACCCTGCTGTCATAACTGATGAAAGCTTTCTCTGTTTTAGCTACTGCAGGCAAATTGGTCTTGACTGGAAGAATAAGGCAAAGCTACCCAGTATTAGCCGGGAACATACTGCTTTCTGAATATAGCCATAGTATTATGCAGTGTACACAGCCAGTGTACATCCAGATGAGTAGTCCATGAAGAATGATGAAGCCAAGCTGGTTAGATACAGGTCAAATGCAAAGTGACCTTATATATGACAGATCATTTTAATAAAGAATGACTAATTTATTGCCTATTCATTTGTGTGACATCATTGAGAGCTCAAAGTGCTTCTCCTTTATGTTTTTGCATGTTACCTGACTTTTTATAACATTTAAACTGATATAACTATTAACTATATCAGAATAAAATGATATACTTTCAAATGAAATTTATTCCGACTTGAAGTAAATAGAGTTCTAGTTCACTTAAGCTAGAGTTAACATTTTAAGCTAGTTCATGTAACTTTTGTTCAGGTTTGGTTTGTTTAGTTTTTACCATACAAACTACTTGCTCCAGTTTCTGGTAACACAGAAACATGGGCTCACTAACCCATTGTCTGACCCAGTTTCTGGCAGTTGGACGCTCATACATACACATGCACATGGAACAGAGGCCCTCACCCAGGAAAATAGAAATGGAATTTAGTATGATTGAGAGCAGGATATGGCCAGACTATTGTACTGTAGAGTTAACTATGTATATGTGATCTGTCCCTTTTTTCCCCCTTATCCCTTTATTTTCTCACACATTTTCCTCTCCAAGTCACCTGAATCCATCCCTTTCCCTGGCTTTGGTTCCTCGCTAAGCATCCCATAGGAAGTCTTGCTCCCATGTGTCCCATACGCCTAGACAGGAGTCCTGCTTGGCCTGAAATGTGCTCCAGCATTGTCTCACATCGATGTGTGTCACGCCTGGGCAATGGGGTAGAGGCTATCACAGGACAGCTCTGGGAGGGACTCCAGGAGGGTGTCTCTTCATCTGAGTTTGGGTTCCTGCCTGCCATTGTGCTGCTGGACTTGTAGAGATGGGCCTTTAATGCGTTGATATCTCTTCTGTGATGAGCATGAGAGTAGCTAGGTCAGGGTATGACTAGATTCTCCCACCTGCTGTTGTCTCTTTGTGCTCCTTTGTGGGTTTATGCAGGAGCTGTTTACCCAACTCACATTTATGAAATTTTGTATAGTTTCTATTATCTTAGTGCTGTTCTAGCCTGTTCCTTGGGTACTTCACAATTACTGTGTCCTCATATACAGGTTCTGTAATTTGTTGCCTCAGAAGTTCCTTTAAAGTTGGTTCTTTAGTCCTAACTGTATCAAAATATGCTTTTATAAGACCTTTTCTATTTTTTTCAGTTGCAATTCTTCTTTTGTTCTAAGGTTATTCAAAGGATAAGGCCACATTGACTCTGTGAGTCAAGGATCACATTGACTCTGTGAGACTTATCATGGCTAAGGGTGTTCTGGATATCCAGGATTTGTGCATCTCTGTGCGTGGTATTCTGCCTCTCAGCCACACACTGCATTTCTGTCATTTATAATCAGCCTTTTCTTAGTTCTTTCCACTGGAGAAAGTGTGGATGGTAGATTGGCTTAATGACTGTACTAGCCTTCTGCAAATATAGTTAGTAACAGCAAGAATGGTAATGAGCAAATATACTAGGTTATCTATCTGGTGTTAAGGTTATTTGTATACGTTTAAATGCTGCCACTGTACACACATTTTGGGCTGGGCAGATGTAGTTGGTTAAATCTCAGTGTTCATTTAGCAGTGATATTTCATAAAACCTGAAAAACAATAATTACAGGTAAGATACTGGTTTTGAGCCTTATGTTGTTGGACATGATGCCTCTGTTCTACTTTTATGTATGCAATTTTTTAAATTGCCCTTTTTACTTCTGTGCTTGTGTTACCACTTCAACTGCTGATCTTGACGTTTGTGTGTTTGGAAAAAGATCTTTTTCTAACCAACTATTGTTGTAGCATTTCATGGAGGAAAGAAACATGACCCACAGAAAAAAAAACATTACAGTATTACTATATTCATAATGTTGCCAGTTTATGAATTTTCTGTCTTTTTGTACTGCTTGATGTCCATCTTTGTGGATATTACTATTGCTGTAGATAGCATTCCTTAGACAGGTTTTCAAAAGGAAAAGCTAATTCTGAGTTCAATCACAACAGATATAGCAGGAATGCTCTGCGTAAATGAGTGTTATGATGTAGTTATTGATGCTTTTATGCCCTAGATAGACTAGATGGTAGGGAGTAACACTTCTTTTTCTAATTTATCTTCACATTTCTGTTCTGTTAACATTCAAAAGGAGTTATATATATACTGGAGGCTTCTACAACAGCTGGGAAGAAACCCTTCTCTGGCTTTCAGAGAGGCATAGCATCACAGATAGACACCCCTGAAGCATCCCAGTGGTATATTTTGTGAATGTTTACTGTATCTCCCTGATAGTAGTGAGGAATCAAGTGTCTTTCTTAGCTTATGCCAACTTGTTCTTCAGTTTCCAAGTTAAATGCATAATTCCTTCATAGGAAGGGATTGGTGATATCTGAGCGGAATCTTTGTATCTTATACATATGCTGCATGGGAGACTTTCCTTTATCTCTGGATATCTTCATTGCCAAAGAAAGGCGGAGGCAGGAGTTACCTTTTGTTATTGTCTGCACTCCATTCCAATAGTAATTTCATATTACCATTATAAATCTTAATCTCAAATGTGTAGCCCATACCTGCACATTTTATACAAGCAGCAATCTTTTAAAAGCCTGGCTTTTGCTGAAATAAAGTTCATTGGATTAACTTGGTCATGCATCTATAAAGAGGAAGAATAACCTATTTGTTCTCATCTCTGTTTTGATCACAGGCAATGCATTCTTGCAATGTAATTTATGTATGATATCCAGCTGTTAGGAGACTTCAAGGCAACAGTCCCTAGATACGTGGACTAACAGTTTCTCACTGAGAGATAAAATTTTGCATAAGTTATTGAAGGAAGAAGTAGCTTATAGTACATAACTTTACCTTGTTATAAGACCACTGTGTAGGACTGAGACCTGCTTATATAGGAACCACTGTTGAGTATAGTAATAAGCAAATGTTATATAATAAAAAACCTCATAATATTTACTAGATTCAATATTTCATGTTAAATGGAAATCACCAATTGAACAGAATCAATATGGAAATAAAATCACAGCTTAGTGAAATTCCTCACTTTTCCAGACTTACACTACTTATGGCCAAGACTGTAAATATACTTAGTCCCATGAATTAGCTGACCATAGATTTTGTTGTAGTATTTGTATTGAGACAACTGAAGAGCAGGAATCAAAATGAGCTAAGCACATTCCACACATTCAAAAATGAAATGGTTTTGAGTCACATTTCAGACTGATACAACACAAGCACTTAAATAAATAATTGGAATTATATATACAATAAGCTTTAAATAAACAGTATTAATGGAATTGGTAGTCCCTCTGCCCTTCTCCTTTTTAATTTTTAAATCAAGATAAAAATAAAAATTTTTATTACTAGTAGTTTTATTTTTCGTTTTTAATTCTCAGTTGCTACATGCAACAGCTGTTTTTAATACTGAAAAGAAGATACAAGATAGCCTTACTCAAGACAGCATCTACTTTTGTGAATTTAAGACATATAGCTGCACTTGCTCAAAAAGATTCCTACAGTGCATTTTTGGGTGTTGTTTTTCCATGTACAAATCTTGAGTACCTTATTATTAATTATTCATTATGCTGTAAAATATGACTTCCTAAAAGTTTTTCTTTTCCTAGTGTCACTAAAGACAATTATTTAAATTTACTTTCCTTGAAGAATTTTAAAATGTATCTCAAATTCAGCAAAGTAGTGTAAATAATAGGTAAAACTGTACATGAAAAAGTCATACATTCTTTTTATGGCATAATACAACTTGCATACACTGGATTCCATCAAAGAGGACTCTGTAGAAAAAAGAAGTGTCACATATTTACTAAAATGAAACATTTCTATATTTGATAAGTAACATAATTAATTTATATAGGTTAGGGCAACATGGTTGACAGTTTATTTGTGCACAAAATGGAGAATGTTTTGCTGCTGTTCGCAGTAAGTAGTGTTTTTATTTTGTGTCTGAATAACTGATGATACATATTATTGTGTAAAAATTTGCATTTTCAAAAATGCTCTATAAAATTGTTCATATATTTTGTATAAGCTCAGTTTACGACTGAAAATGTGCATGAACATAGAGCACGAATGAACATAGGAGCCTGCCTATGTGCTTTAATAACTTTAGGCAATATGTTTCTGACAGTTTGACAATATTATTAACAACAATAAACCTGGAAACTTTGGAAGATTTTGGCTCAGAACAGCACAAATTCCTGTAATACATATTTATTCTATGGGACACAGGAACAGTGAGGAAACTAGATTTATCTGAGCTGTTTGGTTGGTTGCCAACAGCATCTTTGGAAACAGTGTATTTACTGAACCTACATTCATTTTGTAGGAAATAATGTTGCAGTACTATAGCAATGCAAAGTAAGTTTAGGATTTCCTGCTATTAAAACTGGCCTGTCAAGATCAGCTCCATTACTTTTACTGTCCTGAAGAGCCAGAGGTTCTCTAGGAAGAGCTTCCAAAGATAGTGAAGACTTGGGAAAGAAGGTGGGGAGAAGAGAGCGAGGGATGAGAACTGCATATGCTAATCCTCTGTTGGCCCTCAACATGGTTTAGACCCTAAAATATGCAATCATGAACACCGTGCTCTATCCATCTCCTCTGAAGTAACTGATTCCACCCAGACAGTGTCATCTTGCTGCAGAGAAGAAACAAATTCAAAAGGGAGTTACCAGACAGTTGTCAGCTAAGGTTTAAGTGAAACCAATGGGCAGACAGACACTGATGTCATCAGGCTCCTTTCTACGGATTTTAATGACTCTTATCATTGTTTTACCAAAAATATTTTCATTTCACCTTGTCAAAACTACCATACAAAAGTCACAAATACTAGTGCAAAGGTAACAAAATAATAAAGAAATTATATATGTATATATATATAGGTACAGAGTGGAGATACGATAGAAACAGATTCAAACTTGTGACGTATTCTGTGCATGTATTTATGGTTCTTGTACTGTTTATAGAGAGTTTGCCTGTGTGATTAAAATTAGTGGAATTAACTTCTGATTTTCTTGCTTTTGCATGAAGAAATGACTTCCCAATTATTTTTTTCCATATAACAAAAAACCATAGCAGAATATCGGTCAACTAACCATCTTTTTCTTTAGTCTGTCATTTTCATGTCAACTTTGAAATGCTAGTTCTTACATGTGATTATCTTCAGCTCATAAAAGAGAAAAAAATGTTAATTTTCTTACCAAGTAAAGAGTATTTCCAATTAATATTTGACATCAGTTCAAAAGGTCAATGTTCTTTGTCCACAGTGACAGCGAACAATAATAAGAAGGTCTTTTTGCTGTTGGCAGTGGTGTAAGTAGCATAACAGACTTCAGTTTCTTTGTGCCTCAATTTGGCAAGGTACAATGGAAGAAACTAACTGATGATTGTGTTTTAATTCAGCGTTTTAATTCATCATTGATTGAAAATCTTTTTTTGCACAAAAAGTAGGTTCAGTTACTTTCTTAAAATTCATTAAGTGATAGATTTTCCTAATTTAATAATATACATAGGAAGACCAAATCCTAACTTGCTAATGAACGTAAAATTAAGAAGCCTGATTTTTGACTGCATCAAAGAATTAGGAGAAACATGTTTTTCAGAACATTCAATATTAATGGTAATCCAAAGAGCTGCTGATCTTCCATGAAAAAATACTCTTCTGGAGGTTGAGTGGTAATTTGTTTTGTTCCAGCAACACTAAGGTTTTCCTTAGTGTTGCTTTCACAGTAACTGTTGAAGTGTTTTAATACACAGATAAATCAATACATTTGATAATTCCTCATGTATTTTCTGTGATGGTGATGTCAGAGAAGGGCTCTTTACGCTTTTTTCTCTTTCTCCACCCCATTTTTCTTTGAAGTCAGATGCTTTTTGTGGAGCTAATACACCACCAGAATTTTGCCCTGCTGTATCTGTTTACAGCAGAAGAGCTTTAGGTGAACTATTCACCACAGCTGGGAATTTTAGGTTGTAAGAATTTCTATGCACAGACTGTCCAGTTTGAACTCAATTTTCAGTTATTAAAGCATAAATATCCAGTGTATTTAATGAACCTTTTTCATTTTGTAGGAAATAATGTTGCAATACTATAGCAATGCAAGACCTCCTAGGAGGGGATTTCTGCACAGGCGCAAGGGAAAAGAGATGGCTGCAGCCAAGTCCTGCTCATATCTTGTGTGTTCTTTAGTTTGGTAACCAAATTCTGATTTTGAGCATGGCGATTAAAGGATAGAATTAGGGGAGAAAAGAACTAGGTTTTTGTTGGTTTTCTGTTTTGTTTTCTTTGGGTGGGGCCTTAAAGGCCTAATGCATCATGAACAATATATGAGCTAATGGATCTCTTGCATTTAAAAAAAACAAACGAAAGGCAAATCCTAACTTAAACCTAAGCAAGCAAGCAAAATCAATAGTCTGGTTGTTTATGTGTTTATTATAATATTTAAAATAAGTAATAAAGTTTTATGTAAAAATATAAAAGAGGTTATAGAATATCAATAATTAAAGACTTCATTCCTCCCAGTAGGTAAGTTTAGCCGGCTTCTGCCATATAAATAACGTCTGTCTATTATGGAGGAGCTATAGTTTCAAGGATTCAATTTTTATTATATTATGAAGTTAAAATAATTTCTTTTAATTGGAAAGATTAGAGTGACTTTCCTAACTTGAAATTGCCTTCCATAGCAAGAACCACTTGTAGACTTCTGAGCAGATTTAAAAAAAAAAATTACTTCTATTTTTGCGTCTTTGCAAGAAATTAAATTGCAGGGCAAGGTGAGGCACTCAGCACTAAGTAGAATTATCGTCCATGCAGAACACAGTGTATTGCACAAAAATCTGTATGCATGCAGTAGTACTTATGGGAAACAACTGCTTAAATTTATGAGCTAATTAATCATTCAGACACATACAATGAAGAAAACCCATCAGTCTACAACATCAGTATTCCATAGGTAATAAAATACAGATTCAGAAGTAAAGAATTCTTTAAAAGCATACATTAAGCATGCGTGTCATTTTATTTATGGAGATCATGAAAAGAAGTCAGTATGAAAAACTCATTTTACCTATTAGCTTCAGATTATTTTCTTTAAACTGTAGCAGTTGATTCTAAGGTATGAAGTGAAGGGAAAATATGATTTGCCTAAGACTTTTTGACACTGTACGAGCAGCTAAAGAAAACAGATCGTCATTCAGGATTCATAATCCTGTGTTCTGGAAGTTGTAATACTAATGATTGAAAACTGTGTGACAAAAAAAAATGCTTTCAAGAAGGATACAGCTGGCTACAAATGTAGTCAGTTAGAGAAAAATCTGCTGGGAACCAACATGCCTCTGGTATCCAGTTTTCAGGATTTTGGGGTTTTTGTTGGTTTTTGTAGACTAGCAGTCACATTTTTCTACTTTGAAAGAAAAAAATCTTCTTTACTGTTTTGTGAAGGTTCCAGAATAGATAGTGAAACTAGTTATATGGGACATATAATGAACCTGACTGTAAAAATAAGTGATGAAAAATGCAGAAAGATAAAAACAACAACAAAAAAGAAACTTTTGGTTTATATATATGTAATTTATTTCAAAATGTAGTTGGTTAAAATGGAAGCTAAAATATCAGGCCAAGTAAAAATAATATATTTACTGTCCCTTTAAAGGATATGGTTGGTTCTCACTATACTTACGTTTGAATGAATCTAGACTAACGGACCTAAAGTCAATGAATATATTCTTTTGAAAAAAGTAGTGCAAAATCAGATTATAACCTCAATGTAATTACTAGGAGAAGAGATCTAATTGAAATGACAGAATAGTTATTAGTCTTTGAGACTGCCCTACATAAAGTTCATGACTACTGTAAAGATGAATGTGTAAAATTATTTTTATAAATAAATTATATTGATATCAACATGACATTTGCTATTTTAAGTTCTTTTCAAGATAATTTGTCTCCTAAAGTTTAATCATACTTGCTGCAGAGATCTTTAGATTATTTATGCATCAAATTTCTGACACTTCTGTACCTGCCAAGCCAAAAAACTAACTTTACAATTGTGCTTTATTTGCAGCATCTGGCGAGGACCAAATATAAACTGCACAGACAGTTCAGGTTATACTGCTTTACATCATGCAGCTTTAAATGGACACAAGTAAGTGCCTCACATTTAGTTTTTATGTAGAATGGTATGTAACTGCATAATTTAAAAATATGTAGTGTAGCACTGAGATTTTCACAGGAGGTTGACAAACTCTGATTTACTGAAATAATTTTATTTCCAGTGGTGTATATTAATATGAGAATTTTTGACACTGACGTTGATACCAGCATGTAGTAACAACAAATAGGAAATGCAGTTTAGAATCTAATAATTCTATAATGTTTCTTCCAAATTCTTCCTTGATTTTGAATAAATTTATTATTGTTACTGCTAGTGGTGGCTCTAATGCTTTTTATTTAGCTGGTGGGAAACTGCAGCAGAAAATTTTGTAATATACTTGTGTGTGTGTGTACACGTGTGTAGTGCATTGAATGTTTAAGGAAGCAATATCATGAAACAAAACAGTATAGATTAATCAACATCAAAGTGAAAGTAGCATGATAAGAATATTCAGTAGTTACACACTTGAAAGAAGAAAAAATGGCTATTACCTTGTATGGGACCTCATAGCTTTTCCCTCCCTCTGCCCACCCAAGCTACCACATATATATTATACCTCAACAAGCCTGGGGAAAGCCTGCAAAATCTTCATCAAGGGGTACTGCACAGGCATTCCAGTGCTGGTGAACTTTAAGGCACTGACATGTCAGTAAATAATGTGGAAACTTGCTCCGTATTTTGTTACTACACCTTGTAATTTGTTCTGTGTTACCTCTGGTATTACATGTTGCCCCTTGCTACATGTTACCATTGTATTATGCTGCCAACTGCATGTTATAATTAAGGCAGAACAAGAACAAAAATTTTAACGAGGTCTATAAAGCTCTAGTGGGATGGACCTCACTGTAACCAAGGTAAAAGCTGCTTCACTTACTGCAGTCCAGATACTCTGTTCGTAAACTGCCCATGTTAACATCGGCTGAGTGTTCAATAAATAAAATTTTATTGTAAGGCTTTGGGTTATTCCTCTATGGGAGATAAGGAACTGAACAAAACCCAACTGAAATTAAGTGTGATTTGCACTAACATTAATGTGATTTTGGATAATATACAAATCCGTAATAATTATATGTTTTGTTTACTCCTTTCACAATTTTTGCATTCTTCCTTGGAAAAATTAAAACTTTAGGATGGGTCTTTAGTTGCATTCTAGAAACCTGCGTATTTTCTTTAGACCAGGTAAACCTTTTGATTTTTTTTTTAATATATAAATGAACTTAAGATAATGTTAAAATAGATATTGTGCATTTTCCAAAATTTCAGTTCTGTAGGAATCAGAATCATCCATTAGTATATTTTACCTCCATGGAATTGAGTCTAAGTAAGTCCTTAATATGGTCTATTAAACTCAGCCTTTTTTTAAAAATAAAATCTCATATCTCTTGTTTGTCGCTTATGGATTGTATCTTGTGCCATTGCACATTTTCTTTGATTGACAAAAGCCCAAGCCTTAGCTTGCAAAGATTGCTGGGTTTTGTATGTTTAATACTGACTATAAACCAATAGTTATCCAGGAAAGTAAAAGTATTGCTGTATAAACACTGAATGTATTAAAGATTTCAAGTGAATCCTAGCAATATAAACTGTAAAATCCCAAAACATACAAAAGCCATACACAACATACAAAGCCATACAAAACATACAAAAGCCATACAAGTGTTTTCAGACACAGCGTTGGCCAAACTTCTGCTGAAGTCAGACAGAAAGATGTGGACTTAGGTACAGCTGCAGATATAACTGCACCTATTGGAAAGGTCACAATGGCCATTGGCTGCTATGACTCCTTACCCTCATAGTGGGATAAATAGTAGTTACTGACATCATATTTATAGCTTGTTGTATTAAAGTAAACTGCAATACATCATGAGGCGTTTCATGCTAAATCATGATGTTTCTGCTAGTTCTGGACCTGCTATCCAAGCCATCATACTGATCCTTCTACAATGGTAGCAGCACTGTTAGCAAGAGAACTGAACAGACACCCAGTGTTTGTAATTTCATTAGTCACCACAAATAACAAATAAATAGCTTTACACTCTCTTTCAGATTTGAAACTTGATATTCAAGTTCAGTACTGGGTACAGTCTTGTGACACAAGAGCCATTCTCACTTAGAAGTTCTTGTCCTTTGAAAACTTTTGGAGTTTTAATTTTTCACACGTTACATTAGGATGGACTTGAGAGATTTCAAAGTTCTTCAGGAAAAGTAAGAACATAAGACTTAATGACCCAAACAGTAATTTGTGGCTGGGATACTTGTTGGACACCAGTGTTCAAGTGCTTGTTTGATCATTGTATGTGATGAATTCTCTCCTTCTCCTCTTATTCTGGAATAGTTCTCTCTTCTTTTGAAACTATTCTGCTTTATATAAGTAATTAAATCATATCTGGGGCAGGCACTTGAATCTCAGCCTCCTTAAGTAATTTTAGTTAGCCCAGTAATGTTACTGGGCTAAGGGCTGTCAGTCTTCTCTCTGAAATTTATTTCTACAAAATGAAAACGTTCTGTCAAAGTGCTAAAAAAGACTTGCTCTAGAGAAGTGTAGTGGGTCAGGACATTATGGAAGGATGGAGATCTAGGTTCTATTTTGTAGCTTGGATCTTGCAACAGACTCTTGCCAGTAGTTGTTGCATATCTTTATCTACAGATTGCAGTTGTGGAGGGGTTTTTTAGATGTTTTTTCTCCCCAGTTAGGTCAATTTCTGTTTCATCTGGTTTGTGTCACTTTCAAACTACTCTGTATCTCTAGCCTTCATTACACTATCTACTGCAAGACCAACTGTTATTACATGAGAAGTCTCTCAAACCTTATTTGTACTAAAAAAAATTCTCTAGGGAGTCACTTTTCTGGAACTTTCTGTGTAGCAAGTCTTTCTGTAGTTGAGCGGCTTTTTCTGGGTTGTTTTCATGTTATTTGACGTAGTCAGGAATAAGCAAAACCCAGCTTAAAATCTCCTCCAAAGCCTACATGTGATGACTTCATTATCTCCATTATATCATCTGAATACAAGTGAGAGTTTCTTTTGACCTGGATGTATTCACTCTTACTTGCCACATTTTTCTCTTAATAGGCAATTAAATAGTGTCCCATCAAGGTTGGGAGATTGCTTTGGCATTTATCTTCTGTCTTGATTTGTAGTCAAGGGCTTAGCTTTTAGTCATAGCATAAGCTGCATTGAGCTCCCTCCCTGCTCTGATTATTTGAGCCAAAACACTAAAATCTAGTGTTTCCATATTCAGCAAAAATGTGCATGGAACTGCCCACACCGGATAATAGATACTATTAACCTAATATCTAATGAGGCCTGACTGTGTCAAACTGTGAGAAGACAAATGGAGAGATAAGACAGAATTTATTTACTTTCTGACAGACTTGATAACATGATCATACTGCACAGTTGATTTTTATGTTCAACTTTTGAAGTTAAGTACAGGGATGCAATATACCAGCTTGTACTAATCTTCAATTTAATGTATGATAAGCCACACTGAAAATACCGAGAGGAATATAATAAGAATTAAAATATTAAAAGTAATTTCTTTCCTCACTTCTCTCAGGAAGCTGGATGTGGGAAGTGAAAATAGAAGCAGTTATTCCAGAGAAGATAGTATATATCTAACTAGGTCTTCATTAAGTTGTTTACTCTATCTTTGAGATAATCCCTTACAGAAATAAAAATTGTTGCTTAAGCCTTACTGTAAGAACCATGTTCATAAAGCTACCCTCTTGTCTTCCTGCCTCCAGAACTCGGCAATGATGGGGACAGGAGTACTTCTCTGCCTTTAGTGCCTGGAAGGTTTGGCTTGAGAGACATGCATGTGGCCTGGACTGGCAAATTCTAATAATGATTCCATGGCCAGGTGATCAATCCCGTTGAAATAAACAGATTCAGAGAGCCAATGATAACAGTGTTGATGGGTATTCATAGAAGTAAGAGAAGTAAGAAACATTACAATTCATAACATTTTGTGTATGTTTTACTATCTATTTAATTCTTAGAAATGATTGGTCTTCATTTTTGTAGCTGTTTCTCTCGAAATACAGGGGTTTTTCAGGGTAAAAAACTTTGGTAATGTATGTATGTTCATGTAGAAACTTGTAATAATCTTCCTGTCAATTTTTAGATTTACTTCCTGTTTTCCAGGGATATAGTTCTCAAATTACTTCAGTATGAAGCATCAACTAATGTGGCAGATAATAAAGGTTATTTTCCTATTCACTTGGCTGCTTGGAGAGGAGATGTAGACATTGTGAAGATTCTCATCCACCATGGGCCATCACACTCGAGAGTAAATGAACAGGTGAAGTGCTAAAAATATTTGTGTATATTATCAGAAAAAAGCAGCACATGTTCTTTAGGTCTGGCAAGTTTATAGCCAAGTTATAAAAAAAAAATCCTATTTTCCATTGTTTCAGTAAATTCTGCTCCAAGACTAATAAAATCTTTTAATATGAACATACCAGGTATCTTCCTTCTGGATGGGATTTACCTAAAGGATATTAGATTTTTAAAGTATGAAAAAACCTTTTGCTTGTTTCTGAAAAATCATGCAAAGACATACTGCATCTTATAGATATGTTAAAGTAAATTTGCGTTAACTGTGTCTTTTTTACTTCATTAGATACTAAATTAAGATAAAATAAATATTCTTGCTATATTGTGAGTGTACTGTAAATGAATTGATATGCAGAGATAAATGACAAACCAGATGGACGGCATGTGCAGCAGAAAGGACACATAAATACCAGGAAAAAATGATGGGAGTATTACAGTAGGTAAAGGCAGGATGTGTATTGCATTCTGTTGTCAAACATGGCACACCTGTTTTCATTCTATGTATTCTTGTATGGTCCATTTGTAGGATTAATATTTAAAAATATAAAGAAAGAAGGCAATTAAAATCCGACACGGTCTATAGTCAGCTGAACTGCCAGAGGACTGGAAGAGAGCTGTGAAAGATGACTAGTAACTCTAAGTTACTGAATTTGGCAGGGTAATCAGGAAATTATTGGAATGTAAGGGTGGGAGTCAGCTCCAGATCCAGATCTAAATTTTAGTGCTACATTGTCTGCATAGACTGTGCTTGCCATGCACTGTTTTTATCCCAGAGAAAAAAATGTTCTAGGCAGTGTAATCACAGGAGTCAACAAGGTTTATTCAGGTGACCAAAAGTAAGGCATGTGGAGTGGTTGATGAACTCCAAGTAAGGTGCCCTATGGCACCTCAAATGGCAAAATACAATCTAACGAATGAATTGCACTCTCAGTGTGTATGTTAGTGTGGGAAAACTGTGAGAAAATGAGAAATGTTTGACCTAAATTGCAAACACTTAACCAGTGTGAACTGCTCTTCTTTCAATAATGTTTGAGGTTTTACACTTAGCCATTGGAATCAATACAATAACTGTGATATGTGTGACATGACTATCAAGTATTAGTACAGGAAATATAGGAAAATAAAGTGACAAAATGTGACAGTTTTCTGAGGAATCCTATAATACTCTGTCTCATCCAAGAAAAAAATACAAAAACCAACGTGTCATTCTGTGGTTTGAGTTGCAGATTAGGAGTTCCTCTGAGTTTCTCATTCTCATCAGCTGTTGCACGCAGGGTGAAAACAGTTGAATTTTAGGATTTTTTTTTTTTTTTTTTTTGTCAAGGAGAAGGGGTTTTCTCACTTTTATTTCTGCAGCAGAATAAAAAAGCAACTTTCTGATCCCATTCTATCCATTTGCTTGAAGAGATTCTTTATACTCTGCTGACAAAAAACTGGAAGTTGTGCAGGAACTTGAGAGAGAGAGAGATAGTGAAAAAGATTTCAGTAAGATAAGAAGAAATTTAAATTCAAAACTACTTCTCCCCAATCCCAAATACATAACCAGACTTCTAGAATATTCTCAGTCTTGATTAAGTGTGCTGTCCAGTCTGTCTGGTTTGATCACTGGAGCAAATAAGCAGGGATACATCCGATTCTATACCCCACTCACTCAAAAAAGGTCTTGTTGTCAGATCTGTAGTTTATGCATTTCATCCAAAAACGTCATATTGGAAAATGTGTGAGCAATCCTCACAAGAAATGTTGGACCTTAAGTCATCTTGATCATATTAAACTTTAAGTTAAATTGAAGCATACACAGATCTTGGGACTTCGTAAATCCGCTGGTGGACCACTTTGCTGGTGTCAACTTTCCCCTGCTAATTAGCACTCTACATCAGAGAATATTGCTAGTATCTTGGAATGATGCCATGTTGATATAAAGCCATCTCCACCCATATATTTTCAAATAACATGAGACCGGGGTCTTCACCCTGATACCTCCTGTACATTCATTCCCATGAGTCTAGGTTTCTGACACTTTTGCTTATTGCACATAGGCACTATAAGTAAGGGGGTTCCTTGTAGCTCTCAGCTTCTCTCAGATCTGTAGAGCTGAAGTAACAGCTTATAAGAAATCCTGGGATTTTTCTTCCTTGTTTTTTCTTCTGAGAGTTGGAGACTAGAATTGCCATTTTCTTTTTTAACTCACTAAATAATATACTCAAGTCAGATTACTTTTTTTTCCCTGGTTTTTGTTTGTTTGTTTGGGAATTTTTTTGTGTTTTTTGGTGGTTTTTTTTTTTTTTGTTTGTTTTGCTTTGATTTGGTTTTCTGTTGGTTTCATTTGGTTTGGTTTGTTGTTTGTTTTTTTTTTTTTTTCCTTTGGAATATATGTGATTTCAATTTAAGGAAATTTTCAGTTTAAGGAATAATTTTGTTCATTATTTAAAAATTATTGCAGCTAATTTGTGATACATTTTTGCTTTTCTTCTATTTTATTGAAATTCTATTTAGAAGAAATGCTTCTAAAAACTTCAGTGAAAGTAATGAACAACACCACAAAGAAATAAATGAGAAGCTCATGGTGCGTAAATGTGTATTACATGAATTAATGGAGTTTATATGGTATATTGTAAATTAATTGAACTACATTCTAGCTATTTAAAATGCAGTTAACTAGCATCATAAGACCATATCCAGCCATATCCAGCATCTAAAGCTCTGAATGCCCCCTACTGTTCCTATTACATAAAATAGAAAAAACCCCAAACAGTAAAGAGGCGAACAGTTAAATGATGATTATTTTATGGAGGTTGGTGGAATGTAGACTGGCGACTCTATGCACAAGAAACGTTTACAGCATAACAAGAATATGTAATAACATATATAACAAGAATGTAAGAATAATTCTATCACTATTTAATGCAGGGCTCTCAGTTCACATGCATGGTGTATGTTTTAAATTACAAAATCTGGCAAAATTACAAAACATGTTTAAACTTTGTTGTTGAAAACTTGAAAATATGTAAATTATAATTGAATGAAGATTGATTAGGTAGTATGAGTTCAAGGTTTGTTATTAATTAATAACAAATACAATAAAAAGGTGTGCTGTTAACAGTCAGACTACCTACATATTTGTTTATGTAAAAACCTCTGTGTAGCAAAAACATTTATTATGGCAACTCACATCATAAAATTACATAATTGATAAGAAAACCTAATCTACAAAAAAAAAAACCCAACACCAAATCCCCGACAGCCACATACATGTCAATATGTAGTGTTAGGTGTTAGTGCAGGAAATGACATGCAAAAAGGGTGAATGGCATCAGGGATAAACATCAAGTTCAAAGTATATGTTTTAATATATATGAAGTATATGAATAGTGAAAAATTTACACAAAAAATGTGAACACTTCTGAAATTTCTTGGTGATGTTCTCTGTTCTGTGATTCTGCCTGTTTTTCTTTATAGACAGAGCACATCTTTTTCCTCACATTTATGTATTTATTTCATGTACTCTAGAATTTGCCCATGCATCAAATTGTAATTTCATAAAAAACATTTCCTTAATGCCTTTTGACTCTTATTCTGCAATGTGAAGGAAAAGAGTTCAGGATGCACTCATAATATGTAAATACCTAACAGCTAATGTATTTACTGACTTCCCCAAATCATCAAAATGAAGCACAGAGATAATATGCTTGGCGGGGACACCTCAGGGACTTCCAGAAGTACAATTCAGTTCCAAAGTAGCCTGCAAACTCAATAATTTTCAAGTTCTGCATTTGATGTACACCCTCCTACCCCCTTAAATTAGAGACTACATGGACGAATTTCAGAATTTCCCTTGAAAATCTTACTATACTTTTTTAATGAGAAAAAATGTGCAGAAGCAATCTTTTTGATTTGAGTCGATTGTAGCAATACATTTGAAGAAAACATTATTCAAAGTATTCAACCAAATTACAGAATTACTTTTTTATTATGCTTCCATGTAAGTAAAGGTGAATTTCAATGAGAAGTCAGTTGGTTTGATTTTGATTCACACTGGGTAATTTGCAGATATTTTTTTCCCATAACTTATACAGAAACTGTCTTTTGAAAAAATTTAACTATCTAAATCCAAGCATTCTCAAAGTTATGGGACAGTGGCAGCTTTCTGTTTCATCATATTGTTCTTATATCATAAAAATATTCATTAGAACATGGTCATTGAATCATAAAATAGCAGAATGGTTTGGGTCGGAAAGGATCTTAAAGATTATCCAGTTCCAACCCTCCAGCTACAGGCCTTCCACCAGACCAGGTTGCTCAAAGCCCTGTCCAAACCTGGCCTTGAACACTGCTGGGGATGGGCATCCACAGCTTCTCTGGGCAACCTGTGCCAGAGTCTCACCACCCTCATCATAAAAAATGTCTTCCTAATGTCCTATCCTTATATCTAAATCTGCCCTCTTTCTTTGAAACCATTTCCCCTTGTCCTGTCACTACAGGCCCTGGTAGAAAGTCTCTCCATCTTTCTTACAAGTCCCTTTATATATTGAAAAGCTCCAATAAGTTCTCTCCAGACCTTTGTCTTCTTCAGGCTAAATAAGCCCAACTCTCAGCGTGTCTTCATAGGAGAGGTGTTTCAGCCCTCTGATCATCTTCATGGCCCTCCTCTGGACTCACTCCAACAGGTTCATGTCTTTCTCGTGCTGGGGACCCCAGGTTGGATCTCACACGACTACTGGAGTAGAGAGCAAGAATCACCTCCCTCAACCTGCTGGCCAGAATTCTTTTGATGAAGCCTAGCATATGGTTAGCTGTCTGGGCTGCAAGTTCATATTGTGGGCTCGTGTTGGATTTTTCATTCACCAGTGTCCCCAAGTCCTTGTCTGCAGGGATGCTCCTAATAATTTAATTACCGAGTCTGTATTAGGAATTGCCCTGACCTGGTTGCAATTTTTTGTGCTTGGCCTTGTTGAACTTCAACAGATTCACATGGTCCCACTTAAGCCTGTAACAGTACCTCTGGATGGCATCCCTTCCATCTAGTGAATCAGATGCAACACTGAGCTTGGCATCATCCACAAACTCGCTGAGGATATGCTAAATCCCACTGTCTGTGTCACTGATGATCATATAGGTCCCAATACATACCCTAGGGGGACAACACTGAAATATTCATTAGGGATTAGAATTCATAGGTTTAAACTGCACCAAGAAGCAAAAAATAGAATAGAGCAGGGTAGCATGCAGTAAAGAATTTCAGTACCTTAGTATGAATTTGTTGTAGATTGAAGAAGAAACAAAGAAACATAGTAGTGCTAGAAGGGGAAGGAAATGTCCAACTATCTTATTTATGAGTATTTCTCTTCTTACAACTGAAATTTCTAGTTTAAGTAAAATAATGTAAGTTTTATTACGTTTCTGTTGCAAATAATAGTAAACTACTTGTATGTCGTGGTTTAAGCTCAGCTGGCAACTTGGACCCACGCAGCCGCTCGCTCCCCCCCCCCCTTTCCCTCCCCCCCCCCGCCCCCGGAGGGATGGGGAGGAGAATCGAAGGAAGGTAACTCCCACGAGTTGAGATAACAGCTCTCCAGTAACTAAGGTATAATACAAACCACTACTGCTACCAATAATAATGATAAGAGGAATAACAAGGGAAAAGGACACACCCGCTCCCCCCCCGCCGACCGATACCCAGCCCGACCCGAGCAGCGATCGGGGCCTTCTTGCTAACTCCCCCCAGTTTCTATACTGGGCAGGAGGTGCGGTGGTATGGAATACCCCTTTGGCCAGTTTGGGTCAGGTGCCCTGCCTCTGCTTCCTCCTGGCTGCCCCTCCTCTCTGGCAAAGCATGAGACTGAGAAAGTCCTTGGTCAGAGTAAACATTACTGAGCAACAACTAAAAACATCGGTGTTATCAGCGCTGTTCCCAGACTGAAAGTCAAAAACACAGCACTGCACCAGCTACTAAGAAGGAGAAAAAATGACTGCTGTAGCTGAACCCAGGACATTGTATCTTTTAAAATGTTTCTTCCAGTCCAGGAAATACACTTTTATAGCTTCCTCCATCTTAGGGGTCTCTGGGAATGCTGAACCAACTGTGTCTATCTGGTAGGCATTCCTTCCTTTCCTAAATTTGAAGACAGCAGACTCTGTCAAAACCTACTTAAAAACTCTATCCTCTCTCCTCAGTAAAACCTCTTGCTTTCAAGGTGAATTATTTTATGTAAGTAGTGTTTAATTGTCAAAGTGGATAAATTTAGAGACCATTTAAATAAGTTTTAATTCTCTCTTTGAAAGTTAAAAAATCATTCTGTCTTTTATACCTGAATTAGGTTGATTAATTTACATTTTAAAGAGGGAAGGATGTTTTATTAACTTTTAATTAGGTAGTACCTCTCAGCTCTGATAACACACTATATCCAGTGCTGCTTCTGACCTGCATTTGTCATTTGTCCAGGTTGGAGTCTTCTATTGTATTTCAGTGATACCTAGTTCTTTTAAATTTTGAATGAGTTTGATTTGTCATTAACTGAAATGCAGCTTTCATTTAGCAAATGCAAAGAAACAAGCTATGCAAAAAATGTTCAACAGTGTTCATTTGAAAATAATAACATTTACAGATGCTTTTATGCACCATGCTCTTTTGAAATATATATATGTATATATATGTTTTTTCCTTGCATGAAAATTCATTTGGATATCCTTTATTTAGAGGGAGAAAATTTTGGTTTGCTTTGCAACAGCAGTGATGCGAACTGGTTGGTCTCTATGTGTCTATAGCTGTGGCTGAAATTTTGGCCAGTCACCACATTTTGAGAAAAAAGCTGTAGTTAATTTTTATGTCTCTTTAAAAATTTAATCAGAATACTTTTACACTATGATATGAGGCTGTTCGCACAAGATTCCAGATAGTTTATGTAATATCCCGAAATGCTTAAAAAACCTGAAACATTAGCAGATATCGGATAGGTAGATCTATTTGACAATTGCATAGTAAATCTCTGTTTTGCTATTTACCTCATAGAATGTGGATAGAGTTATACATCTAATATTTTTGTGTAACCGTTTCCATTAAATATGTAAACAGTGTAACTGTAGGCACAAATTATCATCATTGGTCATTTTATGTGCAATTATCTGATTTTCATACTTAATTGTGGGAATTGTACACAAAATTAGACTGCAATTGGCTGTTCATCTGTAGGGTTCTGTCCATGAGCTATTGAAAATCTAAAAATAAATTGGCCCAGAAAGCCAACTGTATCCTGGGCTGCATAAAAAGGAGCGTGACCAGCAGGTCAAAGGAGGTGATCCTGCCCCTCTACTCTGCTCTCGTGAGACCTCACTTTGAGCACTGTGTGCAGTTCTGGTGTCCTCAACATAAGAAGGACATGAAACTGTTGGAGCAAGTCCAGAGAAAGGCTGTAAGGATGATAAGGGGGCTGGAGCACCTCTCGTATGAAGACAGGCTGAGAAAGTTGGGGCTGTTCAACCTGGAGAGGAGAATCTCCATGGAGACCTCACAGCAGCCTTCCAGTATCTGAAGGGGGCCTACAATGATGCTGGGGAGGGACTCTTCATCAGAGCCTGTAGTGACAGGACAAGGGGGAATAAGTTTAAACTTAAACAGGAGAAGTTCAGGTTAGATATAAGGAAGAAGTTCTTTACAGTGAGGATGGTGAGGCACTGAAACAGGTTGCCCAGAGAAGCTGTGAATGCTTCATCCCTGGCTGTGTTCAAGGCCAGGTTGGAAAGAGCACTGGGCAACATGATCTAGTGTGAGGTGTCCCTGCCCGTGGCAGGGGGGTTGGAACTAGATAATCTTAAGGTCCTTTCCAACCCAAATCATTTTGTGATTCTATGATTCTGTGCTTGTCATTTGTGTCTATACCTGTGGCTGAAATTTTGGATATAGCACCATACATAAAAAAGTTGCTTTGCCCAATCCTGTGTATAGGATATGCTAAAGGACACTAGAATACAAAAAGGTTATTGATAGAACATTGCAGCCATGCATTATTGTGATAGTATGTATTTTAACCTGAATTTATGGAATATGTAATAGAGAAAGACCACACAGTGGTCTTTATAATGCACACTGATTACTAGCCATCGAGCCATGTCTGCCAGTTGAAACTTCTCACTTTCTACCTGGCTCTTCCCCATCTTCTGTCTTGCATTTTAGCAGGAAACACATTCCAGTCTCTGGGATCTTGTGTGGTTTTGCAGACACCTGAAGACTTTATCTGCAACATTAATTTATCTGAACATATTGATCTGTCTCTTCTGTCTCCGAGGTTCATCTGAATAATTTTAAATTACAAGATGAGATAAAATTGACAACAGTGTTATTACAACCACAAGCCCAAGAATTAAGTTCTTGATTACTGAATTAGAAACATTGTTACTAGAAAGAAAAAAAGTTGTCCCCCTTTTCTCCCTTCTAGATATTACCATGCAACATGAATTTTCTTATTCTAGCTAGCTTTTCAGTAAGAGGCTAGAGCCTCATTTTTCTGATTTTCTCGCCCTTTCTGTCTTGCAAAAGACAAATATTTTTTTCTATTTTCATTTCTTTGTCCTCAGAACTTTCTTCAATTTTTTCCTTGAGAAATAAAGCTGATGGGGTTGGCTTCATCTCTTCTCTTTGCTTGAGAATTATATTTCTAGCCTTCTTTAGTACCTTTTTTGAATTTACATTAATTTTTTATTTCTTTATATGATACGTTAGCTTGGTGGCTTTGTACGTTTACAACATTTTCAAAACTCACAACTTTTTATAAATCATGTATCAGAACAGGCATTGAATGTACAGAATTTTAAAATTTATAGTGTCTAGCCTATTTTTAGTCTTCATAAAGACCACATAAGATATATTAATAATATAAATGGCATATAAAATTCCGAGAACTCTATAAATAATTTTCCTTCCTCTCAGCCTGAAGTTATTTGTCTGTTTGGGATTGCAAGTATACAGGCAGAACTGGAAGAAAACAATTAAATAAGATACTGCTTATTCTCAATATTTATTTATTATTAAGATCATTAAATATTGTCTGGGGAAAGATTTAGGGAGCATCACTTTATAAAGTAAAAACTTATTCAATCCACACTTACAAATACTCATATGCCATAAACCACACATATACATGTCCCTATAGCTCCGAGAAAACTGGCTGCTTATGTGATGTGCTGTCTTTCTAATATCTACAGTTGCTATTTGCTTACTTCCAAGCTTTGATTGTTGTCTTGATAGAAACTTTTATAGCCTTGTGCCTGGTACATTTTCATCATGCAGTTTTTTTCTGTAATTTCACAACTCTAATAAGAAACTGCTATGATTTAAAAGCAGTGTCCTGGTTCGGATGTAACAGTTATTTTTATCCTTCTTAGTAGCAGTTAAACTGAGAGTAGAGACTTAAATGTTGGAGTATTTCTAAGACAAGGACTCAACTATGATTTCAGGACAGTTGAATCAAGAAGGGTTACAGATTTTGGCATATCACGAGCAACAAGGTTTTTTGGGGCATGTTGTTAAAGATGGATTGGGAACAGTGTGGACACAGAGGGACCAGGTCTACTGGAGAGCCACAAAGCTGAAGTATTAATAAATTATTAGTAAAATTGTAGTGGAGTAATTTTGAAGCATTTAACATATATTACCATACATTATATTGCAAATCCTGTCTGTGTAGTCATCTCATGCAGGCAATTTATAGAAGCTGAGCAATTCTATTGTGTGATTAAACATGAATTTCTGAAGCTTTTGTTTTGTTTTAACAGAACAATGAAAATGAAACAGCGCTGCATTGTGCAGCTCAATATGGTCATTCAGAAGTAGTTGCTGTTCTGTTAGAAGAGCTAACAGACCCTACAATAAGGAACAACAAACTAGAAACACCTCTGGATCTGGCAGCACTCTATGGACGTCTGCGTGTTGTAAAAATGATCATCAAAGCATATCCAAACCTGATGAACTGTAATACAAGAAAACACACCCCTTTGCATCTTGCTGCACGTAATGGCCACAAAGCTGTTGTACAGGTGCTTCTCGAGGCTGGGATGGATGTCAGCTGCCAAGTAAGTGTGTAATTACTTTCTTCCCTTCTTCTTTTCCTCATTTCTTAATATCTTTCCTTACTTTCATTTATCATTAGAAAATGATTCAAATGAATAACTTCTTACATTTTTTCTTTTGAAATACACTTTCATTTACTTAGAAATGCTGCAGGTGATATGTAATACAGATTTATTTTTTACAACCCACATGATGTGTTTGAAAGGATAACTCAAGAAAGATACATGTCTTCAAAGCTGGGTATATATTTTAATGTTTTGAGACAGGTAAATACACAAATTGTACCAATCACTTATGTAGGTGTCTGTATATATATTTTTGTTTACAACATTGGCTTTAATGATCCTAAGCTGATGTTCTAAAGCTATGGCTCTAGATGGTCATAGCAATCTGAAACAATTTTTGACTGAGGACTCATTTTCCCAAACTTTGATTTTCTACTTTTCTAAACACTTGTTGTATAAATGCTAAAGAAAAATCTATAGCAATACACTCTTGCAGCTACTGATTCCAACCTGTTAGCTGTTTGGTGCACCTTTAAACTTAAACAGGGGAAGTTTAGGTTAGGTATAAGAAGTTCTTCACAGTGAGGGTGGTGAGGCACTGGAATGGGTTGCCCAAGGAAGTTGTGAATGCTCCAACCCTGGAGGTGTTCAAGGCCAGGCTGGACAGAGCCTTGGGTGACATAGTTTAGTGTGTGGTGTCCCTGCTCATGGCAGGGGGGTTGGAACTAGATGATCTTAAGGTCCTTTCCAACTCTAACTATTCTATGATTCTATGATGCTATAATGGTGTAAAAGGGGTAACTTTAAATAAAAGTAGACATAGATTGGAACAGATAGCAGGTATAGCAGCAGTAAATTTTTTGTCCAATTTTTTCAGAATGAAAATGTGGTAAAATTGTTTTGCAACTTTTATTAGCTCTAGTGTCTTTTGAGTTAGCACTGTCATTGCTTTGAACTATTTCAAACTGAAACACATTTTTTCCAGTGGTTTGCCTATTTGTGTGTTTGCCTACCTTCTATGCTTCCAGTTTAATTTGTTTTTGATTTTCTTTACCAGAAAGTGATACACTTTGAAAGGTTAATACAAGCAGCTCTTCTGTTTCAGTTGTCCTTTCATATTACTACGTCTTCAGTAATTCAGAAAAGTTTAATGCTAAAGCAACACACAACAGAACCCTTCAATACATGTTTCTGAATATATAATTTCTCTTTTATCTAGCAAATGAATGAGGAAAAAGTCAGAAAGAAGCTGATGCCTGAATTGATGTTTAAGAATTAGAATAATTGAAGAAAAATGGTCTCTGTTACAGAAACTTAAAAACTGACGGTTACATGGGGGTTGAATGTTACACAATTCTTTTATGAAATGTGTTCTTCCTCTTATGTAATCTAGATAATTTTAGCACTACTGTGAATTCTCCTAAGACATTTCTATCTATAGTTACACCAAAAGTTTTTCCCTGGTCTTTAAAAAAATACGTGGCTGCAGATTTTGTAGTCTTCTTTTAAGAAATACGAGATTCTTTTAGTACTGGTCATCTGTTTGCCGTCAACACTAAAGTTCTAGGACCGTTTTTCTTTTTTAAAAATTCTTATTTGTTTAAAGTAATTTATATTCTTATTTTGCTTTGTCATTCTTAGAATTTTTTTTCCCCACTGGGTAATCTTGTTTCTTCTGTGTATGTCCTACTTGCCATATAATTTATTTTCTCACCAGTATACATATTCTCCATCAATATGTTCCGTTTCATTCAGCATCTTAGCATAGTGGCAAGTTGGCTCTGTACATATTATTAGCTTATTACTTCTATAATCTCTGAAAAAATCTTTATTGATGATTACTGGCAGCTTATTAAACTAAGCAGAGCATACAGTATCAGCCTGTTACTTAAAACTGAACTCAGCTCTTTTAATATTAATTAAATTGCTCTGCATCACTGATTGAGAAAGAGCAATATGCAAAATACAAGCCTGTGTGGTAAATAAAATTGTACACATTCATACACATCAAATTAATTCAGCTTATCAGTGGTAAAGAGCTCTCAGAATGTTGAGAGACAATTATAGAAGTAGCCTATCTGCTATCACTCTGTAGTTGTACATATTTATTTGTTTAAATGGGAAGTTTACTTTAGCCATGTTATCTTTCTCTTCTGTACTCCCTGAGCACTTTTAATCGTAGTAAATATTTGGACTAATAAAAGACACCATTTAATTTTTGATTGAATTAATCACACATTTTATTCATTTCCCAGGTCTATCCAATATCCTTCAATCTGAAATTATTTAGAAGTGGGCAATACAAATCTGCTTCATCTCTTTATGCTTTGAAGTTTTCATTTAAATTGAAACATATGAAAAATACACAGGTTTTGGGTGAGTGATAGATTTTGGGCCCTCAGTAACATAAGATACTGCACAGTTCAGTGTTTCATGTAAACAGTAATTTTATAATTGTAAATACCTTAAATACTTGGCCCCTTCTGCTTATCCAATTTTCATCTCTCCCTGTTTGCCTTCACTGTCTGTTCCTGTAATGATGGCAATTTCCATTGCTTATCACTGTAGTTCTTCTGCAAAAAGCATTGCCCCTTCCTTTTTGCTGTCACTATGTATGGAGGATATTCCATGAATCAATTTGCAAAGCTAACATGCCATCCTTCAGATTATGTCTGAAATCCATATCAAAACTATAGTAAACTGCCTATGAAAAAGGACTAGACAAGTGACCTAATTACAAGCTCTTGCATATTTACATGGTTAAGAAATCTCTGCTTAATAAAACCCTTGATCATTTTATGTGAGCCTGCAAATTGTACGCAAAGTTGACTTGTGTATCCTGGTGTCCCTACTGACAATGTCCTTCTATCCTTGCTTGCTTTGTGTGTCTAGCTGTGACATTGTACCTGTATTTAGCTATGAGCTACTTGAGGCAAGGACTGGTAGCACAATTTGAGCTGTAGTTCTGTATATTATATATACAGAAAACCTATACCAGGGAACCGATATCTAATCCTTTGATGCAAACTCAAGCAGACTTCAGCTCATTGTATTAATCAAGAAATAACAGCATTTTTTGCATTAAATATCACTGTGAAAGAATTACCAAGCACAATGGTAGTGTTCACTTTGCCAGGAAAATATGATCCAAGGCAATGAAAGCTTCAGGAAGCAAAGCAGTGAATGTTGTCCATAAATCTTAAGTTTGCTTGCTGTAGTATAGACAAGAGTTTGCTAGTACACCATTATAAGTGAAAAGTTCTACCTAAAAACTCTAGCACATTCTAAATAATGCATAGATATTATTTGCAGCTACATTTTTCAATCGTTCCAATTTGTGTAACATGCTTTATTGAACCAGAAAAAAACCACAACAAAACTCAACCTTATTTCTGCCTTCAAGTAGTAAACCACATGTACATTTACAAAGAGATACATAGCTAGTCAGCCAGTCCGCCAAGTTTCTCTTGGCCCTGTTCATCCTAAGGTTCAGCATTTTCTCTATGTTAAAGTGGAGTTTGGTAACTGAATTCTCTCATAACAAGGACATTACTGCTTTCTGGACAGTTTTTGGGTTGAGGAATCTGATTCACTAGTTAGTTATTCTCTATTACCATGAAATCCTGCCTAGGGCTTTAAAGATTTATGTCAGCATTCATCTTCATGACATCTCATGCAGAATTACAGAACTGCATCTTACATGTGTACTTTCAATCTCTATATTCCCAGACTTAGTTTAGTTTAGTTTCATTGCAATATTTCTCTTTTTACTCAGAAAATCACCTATATACTGGACAAATAGTTCCACTGTTTATATGGCATGCCTTTTAAAATCCTCTTTCAAAGAGTTTGTAATATATATCTTATTTCTGGGATATGGCGTTCATTAGAATTCTCTGATAGCTTGTATTAATAAAGCAAAGACTGCCCCAGAATTCAGAACAGTGCAGAATGCCTGTAAAGCATTTCAGAATCATGTTCAGATATGTCAGGAAATGTCACAGTAGAATAGACCAAAAAGTGAGAAAGTATAATGAAAAAAATGGCATTTGGCTTTGGCTTTGGCTTCCTGTCCCAACACTATGAATTACATATATAGGTGGCTCTAATTCCCTTTTTATGCATAACAGAGCTTTGATTCTTTTAACAGAACTATCTTCTGGATCTCAAGTTGCCCCAGATAGATTTGTTTTCCTTTGACATCTACAGGAAATTTCCTCTTCTCGTGTTTTCATTCTATTTCTTATGAGATGTATGTTTTCATCAAGGAAAATATTACTTGCCTTTCCTCCAGTGGGGAATTTTGGTCACTAGAGAGGACTGCTGCCAGTTCTGGCAATCATATCAGGATCTTTTCTACCCCTTTATTGAGGAGTCTGAGGACAGATCCTCTTGTCTTTAGAGATGATGATCCAATGTGCCAGAACATTAATCTTTCTCAGTCTCAGATCATGCCACAGCAATGGATTCTAGATAGCTGTTTTCAGTATGCCAATTTTTCCATTAGAAAAGGTCCCTTATTAATACAGAATGATCTCTACATCTTTAGTCAAAGTGCAGCTGGTTTCCGTCTAAAATATAGTGCTCAGGACTTCTATAACATCTGAACCTCTGCGGATTTAATTGTTGGTGTATACATCACTGATTATTATCCCAGGTAGAATCACAGAATGGTTGAGGTTGGATAGGAACTATGGAGGTTGTTTTGTGCAACTGTCACATTCAAGCAGGGTCAACTACAACAGGTTGCCCAGGACTGTGTCCAGGCAGCTTTTGAATATCTCCAAGGACTGAGATTCTACAACCTTCCTGGACAACCTGTACCAGGGCTCAGTCACCTGCACAGCATAAAATGTTTCCTTACGTTCAGACAGAACCTCCTGTGTTCCAGGCTTTCTCTATTACTTCTTCTGTCACTGGACACCACCAAGACTGGCTCAGTCTTCTTTATACCCTCCCTTCAGATACTTACACACATTGATGAGATCCCCTGTGAGCCTTCTTTTGTCTAGGCTAAACAGTCCCATCTCTCTCAGCCTTTCCTTAGAGGAGAGATGCTTCAGTCTCTTAATCATCTTAATGGCTCTCACCTATAGCTCCTTATCTATCTCGTACTGGGGAGCCCAGAAATGGACAGAATACTCAAGGTGTGTCCTCACCAGTGGTGAACAGAAGGTAAGGTTATCTCCCTTGACTTGCTGGCAACACTCCTCCTCATGCAGTACAGGATACCATTAGCTTTCTTGCTGTGAGCATGCATTGCTGGCACATTTTAAATATGACAGAATATGTTCAACTGTAGTGAATATGTTCAAATATGAAAGAAGCATTTCTCTTTTCTCAAAATAGTGAGGGATCAATTGTGATTGAGCCCCTATTTGGGTGTTCTTTGGCAGGTTACCATGCCAAACATCTGTCCATTGTGGCTTTTGAATTTCACCACTTGTCTGTCTTACCAAAGTCAAATATCTGGGGAGTCAAAGCTGTACTTTACATCCTAGATGACAGAGAACTCAATAGTACCAGGTCCACGCAATAGTCTTGAAGTTTATTCATGCCAGTAAGTGATCAATCCAAAGGAAAAGCCATATCCATACAAATGCCAAAGAGGCTAATAGGCTGTGTCAAAGCCTTTTTCAAGATGGCTGATGTCAAACCTTTTTCAGTAATCAGACCTATAGCTATCAGTGGCTTTTCTGATAACTGTTTTAATTTCCAGAAATATATTAGCTGCATCTTAAACTCTGTGTCTACACAGAGTAGTTGCACTACATCATGGCAGAGTTATCCGTTGTTAAAGTCAATTGCATTTACTGGAAAACTTGAGTAAAGGATTCTGAACCCATCTCTAAGTAAACCTGATATTTAGTCTTCTTGTTCAGAATAAGTCTGGGAATGTTCATCTAGATTGCTTCTGAAAATTGAAAGATTAGAAACTGTTTTGGGATATTTCATATGTTTATTCTCTTACTGACTTCCTTCTCCTCTCCATTATACTGTTAGTATACCTGATGTGCTGGAGGTAAATAACATTGGGCATGCTCTACTTTATACATCCATGTACTAAGTATGAAGAAAGACAAAAAATGAGTGTTCCTACTCTGAACATAACAAATTTTCAGGCTCAATTGGTGGGACTTATGTACACTTACTGTGTGTTCATATCCCATCTCAGATTCTCTGATTACTTCTAAATATCCTGTCATTCATTGCATGGCTGTAACAGTTGTGCATTCTGATACAACTAATAAATAATGAATCACTGCTTTATTTCAGAGTTAATTTCCAGAGTTTATTTTTTTAACATTTGCCCTCAAATAAAACCCACTCAAAATCTAATTTACTATAAAAAAAAAAGAAAGCAGATGAGCCAGGGATTCAATGGCATCTAGCAGTGCTTCAGCTAGGGCTATTGCTGTTGTATGGAAAGGCATTCTGTTCAGATTTTTCAGTAATAGCAGTCTAAAATACTAAGAAAAGTAGCTTGTTAAGAGAGGTAGTTTGTTTTTCAGTGCTGTAAATTTTTCTTGAGAAAAAGTTCATTCATAAAGAATTTTGTGTCACAGAAACCTGAAAAATCAGATTCACAGTAATCTAAGGTAGAATTTAAATGATCTAAACATAGGCATCTGATGCTGTTGGAGGTGCCTTAGGGTATCCAAGACATCTGTATGGTGCAGATCAAATGTGAACTGGAACATCAGCTGGAGACCAAGTGGGATGTCCCAGGGCATCTCTCACTGTGCAACTGAATTGACCTTCTAGGGTGTGGTGCAGTTTCAGATTAAAACACCTAAGTGTAGATGTCCACATGTAAACTGTTTAACTGCTGAACAGCTATGTTATGTTCCACTGATGGTATCGACTAGGTTTTCACTGTCTATAATAGGAGTTTAGAAATTTTTCACCAACAGAGGCTTGTTAACTGGGAGTTTTATTACATCCCTAATATATTTTCTTATATAGTTAGCAATTTTTACAGTAGAAATGACAGCATTTATGTTGTTATCATGAATAATAATAATAAAAGATTATGGTAGCATTTGTTCTTGCCCATTCAATGTTTTTTTATGTGTTGATAAAATAGAGGGGAAAATAAATACTTCTAAATGCATTATTTTCAAAATGATTCATTGGTATTTTAATTTGCATTTTAAATGTCACAATATTTTTTTTTTTCTAGACAGAAAAAGGGAGCGCACTACATGAAGCAGCCCTATTTGGAAAGGTGGAGGTAGTACGCATTTTGCTTGAAACAGGTAAATCTGATTTACAGGAAACACTGAAAAAATGTCCTTAATATTCCTAAACTGGCGTATGCCTTCTCAAGTTTTGATTATACAAACTACTGTTACCTTTCTCAGCCTTTGCAAATCTAATCACATGTACCTCTCCTTAAAAGAGTGTTCTTTTAGAATAAGAAATTGCTATACACAGAGAACAAAAGGAATGTTTTCACTAAGACTCAGAAATTCCATATATGACTCAGTGTATGCCTCTGTATTCTGAGAACAAAATGGCTGTGTAAAATTTTGTTATTTGCTCTGAAAGACAGCCAAGAATATTCTTTGATCTAGAGGCCAGAAGACTCATGTTCACAATTATTTCCTTCACTTAGCTATTCCTAACAAACACACCATCCTGCTTGCTCTATTTCCTGGATAAACTTTGAGTGCCCATGAAAAAAGGGGAAGGCACCGTGTCTCTAAGAAATGCATTTGTCCCGAAAGGACAGGAGAACAAGGATGTAGAGTTCAACAAGCCCATCTACTACATACGTAATAAGAATTTCAGAATCATTGGAGGTAAATTACTCATCTAAACAACTGTCTTCTCAGATAAATGAGAAGACTAGTGAAAATGAAAATATCTAGATATTACTTCCCTGATACGTGAACTTCCATTACACCAAGGGATCTCACTGATCTTTACTTTCAGTGTTTGTGGGGTTATATATTGGAAAAAAGGTAATTCTTACTCACAGCTTCCCATCTGAATCTCAGCTAGTGTATACCTGATCTGAGATCTATTTTCAGACAAAAATAGGTCCCTCCAAGATGCTTTCCTCTTTGGATGAATGAGGCAGAAAGGGATCTTTAGCTGCCTTCAAAAAGGCATGGCCTTTTTATATTAATTGACCTAAAAGAGGAAGGACTCGAGAACATCACACAAACATAGGAAGCCCTTAGACCTCAGATAAAGACTACCTCTTATAGATTAGTACACATTATAGCATCTGCCAGAGTGCAATTGTACAAGACAGTGGAGTAGTCTCTTCACTGTGAACTCCTTCAACACCAGATGCCTTACACTTCTGCAGTGCTTCCTGCCTTCTGCCTTTACTATCTAAAAATCCCCTATTGTCTATTTCTGTTTCAAAAAAAATAAAAAGACTTAGAAGATGTTTTAAGTAGCTACTGCAAAGGAAAGGTGTAAGTTGGTGTGTCTGGCCTCTGAAAATCAGCTGCTGCTGCTAATTAGCCCAGCAATATTTTAGCTTTACTTTCAGTCAGAAACAAATATCTCTTTCTCACAAAACAAATTAGGAAACTCACCATCAGGTCAGGAATTGACATGAACCACAGCCTTTTCTGGTGAGTAGAGAAATCCTTCCATGCTTCCATAATGTCCTCATAAATCCTGCTTCCTCTGATTTCCTCTATTCAGTGTCCCAAGAAGAATCTCATTCTTTACTTTTAATGAAAGTACATCCAAACTTTGAAACTACAATCCAAAAAAGAACGTCAGTCCTTTACTATAAGGCAAACATTTCCAAAGTATCCCCTACAAATCAAGGGTGGAGAGTTATGCACTATCATGTACAGCAGGTTCTCTGAGACCTATCTGGGATAAACCTCAAACTTATTTATGATTACATTCACAGTTTGTGCCAAACTATTACTTTATCAAAAGTCTGAACAACCAGAAATGCTCTGGCTGTTCGTAGAGCCCTTTTACTACATGCGGGTACTTCAGTCTACCCAGAGCATGAATTTCAAGCTTGTCACTGTGAAGTACAAAACTTTTAAGGTTAATAATTTCTTCAGTATTGTTCCCAAAACACGTGCTGTTACTGGGGACTAGGAAATCCCCAGTAGATTAGAGCACTTTGGGGAGAATTAGAATTCAGGAATGTAGAAAAAACATACTGAGAATTTCTTGATTTTATAAAATATTATTTTCAGGATGGCTGTTTCGTTAGAACAGTTAAAATAATCCAAAATTTGATTAAGAAGCTTAATTAATATATATATGAATTACATGCGAAACATAACAACAGTCCATGTCAGCCTGTGAATTTTAGGCTACTCAAGCTTTAAGCAGAAATGGATGCTGTACTTCAACAGTAACACAGCTGTTAATCTGTTACTGCTTGCATTCAATTTGCCAGAAAATTGAGTCTGATATACCTCATTTATAATCCAAAATACATGGGGTTAAAAATTCCACCACAGATCATTTTCTTTTTCAGGAATTGATACCAACATAAAGGATAGTTTGGGTAGAACCGTTTTAGATATTCTAAAAGAACATCCATCTCAGCAGTCACTCCAAATTGCAGCTCTACTTCAAGGTAAGTCATATTCAGTTATACATTTTTTAGAGACAAATCAGAATAGCATGGATGAATATTAAGGTTTATGGTAATTTCTGCTGTTTAAATATTTTGTTACACAAAAGAGTATAGTTGAACTAAAAAGACAAAATTATTGTTTGCTAGATACAAAACAGTAAGTGGTTGAATATCTGAATTTCATAGTAAACACTTTCTTTTTTTTTGGACAATAGACACCAGCACCCTGTGTCACATAGTTATGCTTTGTACATTCTTCATTACAAAATAACATACTGTATTTCACTGCAGTTCCATTAAATTGTGATGGTAAACTGCAGTTGAAATGCTGGATTTGTTCATAAATCACAAATACGACTGAAAGATGATGACAAAGTTTAAAAAAAAATTTTTTTTTGTCTATTTTTTCTTAAATTAAATAAATAAGCACACACGCACACCCGCCCCCACCCCCCACCAAAGACCAAACAGTCAGTAAGCTCATCATTACAGCTGAAATAATATAATTTTGTTGTGCATACTTTTGTTCTCATTCCTCATCTTACATTCATGGTGTCAAGACTGGTTGAAGTCCATTGTTTACTTCAATTTTTTACTATAAAAGATGGCAGTAAAGTGATGAAACATGAGCTGATACATAACTCAGTGTTAAACATCATTCCTTCTCTTCTATGGAACTTGTTCCCTGCATTTTTGGGTTAGTCTTTCATTGACTGTTTTTGACAGATGAGTTCCCTGCAGGTGTCATTGCTGCATCTCCACCTGCATTGATTATTCTCGTCTTTAAATAAGCCATTTTAATCAGTTCAGCATTGGTTCTACATATGAACTAGCTTATGCTTCAGTCTCCCACATAACTGTATTTCATAAGAATATTTCCTGGAGAAAATGAGGTCATGTGGCCCCACTGTGTCCTTCAGGTTTTCTTTCCTGAATAACTTCTCAACTTGTTAGCCAGCTTCTGTAAAGTTTTCCAGTGAGATGATGGACTGAAGATATATAGCTCCTGTAAGTATAATGAAAATTTTGCAGGCTGGAAGAGAGGTATTCTCTTAAGGACCAGATTTATGTTACAGCTGAACTGAATTAACAGATTGGCTTAAGGTCTCCCTTTCTCCCTCCTTTCTATTTTCTACTTCTCTTTCCCCCATTTCCTGCATTCTCCTCCACTACTTGCAGCTACACAGTTCCCTTCCATATTCCCTGCTTACAGGAGATTTTAAAGTGATCTGATTCAGTTCATGAAACAGTATTTAACTGTTCATGAAACTATTTAATAGTATGAAATGATAATAAAAAATATTATTATAATAATATAAATATATACATTTGTTTTAATGAATTTGCCTCCTATGTGATTCAGGTTCCAGAGTTAGCTCTGTTCCAGGTAACTGGCAGAAACATGCATGAAAAAGTGGAGAGGAAGATAATGGGTGAGGGAAGTAGGACTTCCCCCTGTCAGCTGAACAGAGTTCCTAATTTGACTTAGACTATATGGTGAAACTTCAGCCTTTATGTCCTCACTGAACATACCACTATGGAGAGGAAAAGAGGGTTAATATCATACTGAAACTTCTTTAGTGGCAGAAAAAGGGTCAGTCAGAGCTTCCACTTTCTTAGACATCCAAATCAATCATCCTTCAGATATTAATCTAAGATGCATTATAATGTCCCATCACCAATTACACTAACTTTCATTTTAGTAATTCTGTATTGTTCCATTTCCTCATTAGTGTGATAACATTGCAGACTCAATCCCATTGATAAACAAAGTTGCTTCGAAGTACCCTTATCCTATGAAAAACAGAGCGCCCAAACCCTCTCAAGGGTTTGTCATGTTGATAGATCAGTACCAGCCCTTAGTTTTTACCACAAAAGAGAAATATATCAATTTCAAGGCTTTTTGGTACTTTGAAATGCAATTTTTTACACATGCGTGCCTTGAAAATTTAAAGACTACTTAGTAGTTTCAGCTCATAGTAGTATGATAAACCTATGCTTGTAACGAGCGGTTGTCTTTTTTTGCTCTGTCTGTTTTGGTCAGAAGTGATGTGCAACGGTGAAAAATGTTTACGAAGATGCCATTCTGAGTCTTAAGACAACCTGAGGAGCGAGCCCCTTAATAACTCCCTTGTGGAACCCACTGAGATTCTTTTTCACCAGGCAAAGGGTTCACTGAAACTTTAACCATCAAAGATGGTTTGAACTGTTGCAGGATTTAGTACTAGCACTGCTGATGATACAGTAGTCCTACTCCCCTCTAAAAAGCCAATTGAATATACTTTTCACCGAAGTGTAGGCATTTATCCTGTTGTAGCTGGAATATCAGTGAAGCACTGGGATTTTGAGTAACCTGAATATACTGTAATTGAATTTGACTTCAGTGTGTAATGAGATCCATGCAAAGAAAGCACAATTGCTGAGAGAGATAGTGGCTTCCAAAACCATTCCTATTAAAGCTTCTGTCTTCAGATGATTGTCTAGAGAAGCTTACATGCCTCTTTCATATATACTTACATGAAAAAGAAATTAAATTATTGGTGTCAGACAACTATTGACTAGATTTTGTAAGTTTCTTTCTAATTTTTTTCTTTATGCAGACACAATGGAATTGAACTGATTCTTTCACCTTGTTGCCAGGATAGAGTAAGATTTTATCATCTAGCATTCTCATTAATTTTCACCATTTCCCCCTGCATTTTTATTATTGTTGCTGTACAGTTTATAGTATTAACACAGAATAGTATCTGTCCCTGCCACAAAACATTAGCTTTCAAACTATAAAACAAAGGCTGAAAGACGCATATAAACAGACTGGCAGAAATGGTCAAGGAAATATGACTGGTATTACTGGTGGGCCTGATATTGGTAGTGTTCTGTCCTATATGCAGAGGGGTAACAGGGTTGTAAGAAAAGATTTGGAAGAAAATGAGTTGATTTTGACGATATTTATGAGAAACTTCTCTGAAGGAGAAGAAACTAATTTATGTCTTTAGAAGCAGTTCAGGGAGGCAGTAAATCCATCCAGCTGATACTAGAATGTACTGGACTGGTAGCTTCCTGTGAATGAGGCCTCCAGAATTGATGAATTGTGGATAGAAGTTGCTATTGGTGTTCTCACTTTTTTAAAGAATATTTACAAAACTACTTTTTAGAGATTATAGGTTAAAAGAAAACAAAACCTTTTGCCAGTGAGGTTTTAGAAGTGATCCTAGTGTTTTTGTGATCTTTACTTTACATCTTTTCTCACTATCCTCATAAAATAGTAATTGAAGTTTCTGCAATATTTTTTTTTTTTTTGTGTATTTGCAAAGTCTGCTGGGTTTGGTTTTGTTTTTTTTCTTTTTGTATTATGGTGCATTATCTGATAGAAGGAAAGTAAATAATAAAGTCACTTTAAAGAGCAAAATGAAAAAGGCTGAGAAAGATATACACCACTTGAATGGTTTTTTACTGCCTGGTAATTATACATGAAATTGTCTTTCATATATGCCTCATCACTTTCTGTGTCTTGCTCAGGTCTGAGTTGCATTGAAGTCTATTAAACATACTTATTACAGTTTAGATTCTTTACACTGTAATGAAGAAATAGCTGTTCAGGCATTATGTTCTCAAATTGCAGAGAATGAGAATCCTGTGCCAACTGAGGCCGGTCTGCTGGATGCATTTCATGGATGTAGTGAAACAACAGCATTCAGTGCTGAAGTAGTTAACAGTATTGGCACTTAGGGCTTTATAATTAGGCATTGAAGATAAAAGGGATGTTGCCAAGGCTAGTAGGCCTAAAATTAAACCGACCAGCTGTGTTTTAGTTTTAGCACATGTGAACGTGACGCAGGTGCATGCTATACCATCTTTCAACTCTTTCTCTACAGCCCACTATGCTCTGTGTTAGAATCTCACTCTTTTACTATTTCTGGAAGCAGAATTCTTGTTATTATGAGAAAAAAAAAGGAGATAGTAGATAAACAGATGAAAAATTACATGAGCCCTGGGAAGGCACGATAAGCTCTGCTGCATAGGCAGTATGGAGGGAGTTGTAATGGAAAGCTGTTTCCTCTCTCTTGTGCTGAAGCTGCTTAAGAACCTAGCATTGTTTGTACATGTTACCAAATTATTCATAAATGGGAAATGCATAAGCAGCTGCAGAACCAGGACTCCTTTCTTCACCCCTCTGCTTAAATAGCTTTGGTAGGATTAGGACTGGCTTTCTTTTGTGTATTCTCACTCTTTTTCTCCCTCTTTCTGTGGACAAACAGATCTTCCATTCCTTTGAATGCAGGAGGCCAGCCTTACTGGAAAGATGGAACAGGTTTCCAGTGAAGGATTTAGTTACAGCTGTGTGGGATGAAAGAATTGGGATCTCAATCCCTCTTTGTTATTTTTTTCTGAGGACTTCTCAGCTCCTTTTATAGACTGTAAAGTATTAACTGTATTTATTAATTAATATCTTAACTATAAACTATAAAAGTATTAACTATATTTATTAATTAATTAAACTGCTGCTGTCTTGGGGACTGAAAGTTTAGCTTCGCCCTTACCTATCTCAGGATCATAGCAGTACTAAGTGCTTGTTTCTCCTTATCTTCCCTGAACCAGTGCACGAAAGTCTGCTTATATGCCTGTAACTTAAGCATCTACAGATGCCTGGTTTCTTTGGGAGTAAGTTAAACTTGAGTCATTTACAATCATCCTCTGACGTGTAGGACTGAAGCTAGCCCAGCTTCCATCTCACCTCAAATCTGTCACCTTAGCGCACCTGAGGATAGCAGTTACCAATCAGTTTTCTGTGACTGCTGCTGCTGTAAACAGGATAGGAATTGGGCCATGAAGCCTCAGGTGGGCTCCTTCTCAGGGTACCAAATGAGCTGTTTTGGGAGGAGCTTTTAGAGAGCTCAGGGGTTGAGGCAAGGCTCACTGGAGTTGAAGGATCCTCAAACATTCTCTAGGAGAACCCTGGGGAGGGCAGAGAGTGCTCTGAAGGCTGCTGCACTTCAGGAAGACACGGAGTGAAGGAGCAAGGGTCTTCCTGCAGGGACATTGCCTGTGAAGGGGAGTGGTTTCCAAATCCATGTTATTCTTCTGATCTAGTTACCTGGAAAACTTTCTGTTTGAAGAGGTGAGCATTCAGATTTTTAGTCTGGTAACATTTGGGTTTTTTGGAGTTTGTAAAGCCTCTTGATCTCTTTATGGAAGGCCAATTTAGGAAGGAACTGTATGGAAGTCCACTCCATAGCATAGCCAATGTAGGTTCTAAAAACAAAAAGGAAAGGAACTTATACTTCAACTGAAAAAAACCCTATTTTTTTTTCTATCAGAAGGAAAAGTGAAAAGTTCTCTGAGCCTAATGTAGTCATTACTGTAAAAGCCAAGGCTTATAAATAAAGCAAGATTCTCGACTCAATCACCTCACTGAGGAATTAGGACCTAGAGGAGCTGAAATTAAAGCTCTAGAGCCTGAGCTTTTGCTGCCCCTGGAAGCTCAGCAGCAGCTCCATCTGAGCTGGGCCATGTTCTCTTCATGGCTGACCTTCCTGGCTCTGGCAGCTCTGTGGAGAGGCAGCTGTGTTTCCCTGATTACGTGTTAATGATTTCTGCTTGGCTTTGGCCTAACTGGTGTTACTGAAACTGAGAAAGCTGGAGTTCCAGCTCTTTGAACTCTGCAGTGCTTGTTATCTTTTTGGCTTCATATTCCTCACTGATCTTATTTCCACTGCTGTGTGATAACTTCTATGCTATTACCTTTTGTAATGCATGTCACTGTTTAGATTGTATAGGGCTATATCAAAATCTGGTAACTGTAGAAAAGAATGCTGCTGAGCATGCAGGTATTTTGATTCTTGGTATTAATCCTCAGTGAACTGTAATCGGTGGTTTGAGTTAACAGAAGTAAAACACTCAATTTTTCCCAAAGCAGCATGGTGAGGAGATGTCTCTGAAGTGTGCATTAACATATGCTTCCTTCACTCCTTACATACTAGTCATGCTGGCTGTCTGTGAAACATGGAACAGAATGACAGTAAACTGGGAAGGAAGTGTTAAGAATCTGACACGTCATGTCCCAGATGGCCTTTATTCTGCCCTATCATAGGAATGACAGTCTTTTCTCTAAACTCAGTGAGACCACAGCTGGGAAACTGTTCTTGTCATTAAGTGGTATAATTGACTCAGCTTGGCTTTGTCATGAGTTATCTTTCTCTTTTTGAGGGGAAATAACAGAATCAAGAGCAATCTCTCAAGTGCACCATAGAGCAGATAATGGTAGCATCTTTGTCAGTAAGTTTGGGCAGGCTTTGAAGATGAATTTCTAGCCAGCTGCAGGTGAATATAATGTGGTTGCTGGTGGAAGCATCTGCTAGTTGTGTGTACTTTGGCTTTTGAAGTAAATCACCTGCTTTGTGTCTGTTTCTTTGATAATATTATGGGTAAGTATACATTTACCTAGACTATAAGCCTCTCATGAAAGAGTCCATGTCTTTTTTTTTTCTCTCATATGTATCTAGTAGAATTTTCAATAGTACAAAGCTAAATAGGGAGTAGAAGTCCTGTAAGTGTTGCACTCTTGCAAGGATGGCACATTGCTGGCGTGTTCTAAACTCCTACACTGTACCTTGTGCTGAGCCTTTTGTAGAGGTTTTCTGGAAGGAACTCTGCAGTTTTTAACATAAGTATTTATGGGACTTAATTTGAACTTGGGATTTCCTCCTCAGAACTAGCCTTTAGCAGGAAAGTGCATTGGTCTGAAAGTGGGACCTGTCAAAAGTGAAAAGAGTATTATTTTAAAAGCTCAGTCTTATATGAATGTTGGACAACAATGTTAAAGTCCTTCACAATCTCCCCTGCATTTCCTTTCCTAATAATATCTGTATTGATCCAATAATTCTAACACTCCCACCAGGCAGAACTTCATTTTAGGTTTGCTTCTGGACAGTTGCACAACTACAAAGCGAATATTTCCAGGCATTTTTCCCTTTTCTTTTTCTTTGTGTCTAGCTTCCTTCTTATTTCTCCTCCATCTTGCACATTAACTCAATAAATAATATAGCTGACAGAGCTGGAAAACATTCCAGAGCATTTTGTCATGCTGCTGGTTTTCTCATGGTCTCTTAGAGCTAATCTTTGCTTCCTTGCTTTCAACACTACACAAAAAAATAAAGTGCGTATTTTCATATGAAAAAATGTATGACACATTATCCAGGGGACCATTGCAGCCATGAAACTTAATAAATGACATTTTCAAATCATACATTCTTAAAAAAAAGACAAGAAAACAAACAACCTGCAAAGCACTCTGAAACTGCGCGCTGTTTGCTGCCATTTCCAATTTCATTTTCTCAGATGTCTATTTTATTGCAGATTGTATTTGAGTTTGGGGATTTGTTATTTAATCAGGAGTAACAGCAAGCTAAACAAGTGTGTTGTAGAATCTAGAAATTAAATGAGGGAGATTTTGCTTCCCAGAAACTGTTTAGTCCTTCAGTGTGATATTGATGAAAGCAGTTACTGTAGTTCGCTTTTGTGTGTATTGCAACGTACTCTGTTGTGTTTACTATCTGGTATCAGAAAGAACTTGCTTAAACAACTTCAGAAAATCAAGAAAATGCAGATGTAGTATAACTGCCTGAAGTGAGAACCAGTCACTGTTGTGCCACTATTGCATAAATTTATTTATAATTTTATTTTGTCCTATAATAGCATACATTAAGGTCTTGGTGTTCCACTGAGGTAGCTGGTGTACAAAGGCACATAAAGTAATTTATATATTCACACAAAAACCCAATAGTAATAAAGTAGAAGTTTAACATGTTCATCATTCCATGTTTTCCTGGTTTTATAAACATCATCATGAAGGTGGGACAAAGGGATGTCTTAAGGAGGAAAAGCACAAAAATGTTAGAACACTGCTTTTGAGACTGCTAGTTTTAACTAAATTTTTGAGGCTGCATTCTTTCTTGGTTTTTTTTTTGTGTGTACTATCTCTGTGCTGCAAGTAGAATATTATTTTTCTTCACAGAATAAATATATCTACTTACTGTGAACCTGAATCCTAAATATCTTAACTAAATATCTTAACTAAAATCTCTCCACAAATTTAGAACAAAGACAACTCAACGCTAATAATAAAATGGAATGGTTACATAGGTGTTTCAAGGAGAGACAAAAAACACAGGGATAGTTGCAACTCATTACTCCTATAATGAGATTTTTTGTAGCGGTTTCAGCAGATTAAAGAACTGGCCATTATACTGTTTTGTTATGCTTTCAATAAATGATTGCCTTGCAGTAGTGTTTATGAATAATTACAAGTGTTTAATATGAAAAATTAGAAAGTTTTAATGAAAAACGAAGTAGCAAATATAATTTTAATTGGAATAAACCCCCTTAATTCAGGAGTTTAAGTGTATGTATATCTTTAAATTGCAGAATATATGGAAACAGGAAATGCAAGTATTTCAGAGGAACGCCCACTGGAATGCGCAGAACATCAGTCTTGCATTTTGTCCCCAGAAGTTCCTCCGTCTCCAAAGGCTAAAAGTAAATACACGTACTCTGTGGATCAGAAGCTGTATACTGAACTTCTCTTTAATATTAAAATTATATTGCTAACACATTTATACAAACATACAAAATGAAAAAGAGAGATTAAGAAAGTTATTGATATTGAGAAGCTTTATTCCACCATGAATTACCTATCTTGACTATATACACTGTAATCCATGTCATATAGGAAAGCAAAGAACTGTATTCTCAGAAAGGACAAATCATTGATGGATTACAATGTATTACATTATTTGATCTTAAATCTTTTTAATTTATCTGACCTTACACATTTCATAATCAAATAAAACAAAAGGATAGTAGATTTGTTGAAATTCTCTGCAGGCATTGTTCACATTCCTGTTAAAGACTGAATCTTTCATTATCTTTCCTGGTGAATACCTCTTCCAATTGTGTTACATTTGGATGCCTCTTTCAAAGTTCATGTGTGTGCTGCTCTTCCGCTCATCTTCTAACATATCTTGCTTATACCACAACCATTACTGTTGTGTGCATGTTCTTTCATCTAACATTATGATTCACCCTTTACACACCACAGCCACTTAAATAGGGCATTTCCTGAGTGTGGTGTCATCCTTCTCTTCCATGAAAATCACCTTCCTGTAAAACCAAACCTGACTCTGCCTTCTCTAATCACCCAAAGTAAATGTAATTGACCGCTGGCAAACAACTCTCTGGTTTTGTTGTGTGGGTTTTTGTTGTTGGTAGTGGTTTTGGGCAGGGGGGTGTTTTTTAAACTTTACAGGAAGAGGTTTTTATTCGTGAGAAAACTAATCTTACTGCTGCACACCAGAGTATGATCTTCATGGTGACAGTAAAAGAATGCTCCACTTCCATTGATGTTTCCCATTGGGGTGCTTAACTGATATATGGTGTATGAAAAGAAATAGTTCCCTTGAGATTAGTAGAATCATGAAGGCAACTAACCTGTGCAATAGAAATGCCTGTCTTGAAATTAAATAGTAAATATTTTTAAAATGCATATTTCTTCTTAATGATAGGGTCACGATCTTGCATTCCTTGTTTCCACTTTAAAGGTATAAATAGTGTAAAATGTGCTAGCTGGCTTTGTCTATTGTGTAATCTGATTCTAAAGGAAAGAAATTGTAGTTGATTGTGCTGCCCATCCATCTGTCTGCCATTCTCTGACAATCTCATTTCAAACAATTTAAACTGAATTTGGAAGAGGGATAGCAGTATCAATTACCTTTCTGTGGCTTTTGTGAAAATACATAGCTAGACAGATGAGAGACACCTTAATTAGTATCTGCAGTGAAAGAAATAGGAAAAATTTATCTTTTATGTATTTGTTCTGGCAGCAATCAGCCAGCCAGTTAGCATACACTTACAGGTCAGTCAGCATCCTTGCAGTTCCATTTATGTCATTCAGAATTCATTCTTGCTCAGTAAGAAATATTGCAGGCTGTATGTGGGAGAACACAGGATTGGGGATGCAAACATAACTCTATAGGAAGAAGTAGTCCTGTTTCTTTTTAGGGCACTGTATCATAATTTTAGAATATGTATGTTCTTGATATTTGGGTATTTTACTTGCAATTTTTAAATTATTATATTAACTTAGAATAATATTGATTTTCTAATTAAAAAGAAAAATACAAATAAATAAACCTGCTTATATCTCTGTTTCATGTGAAAATTTTGGGCAGAGTTACCATTGATTAAGAGTAGCAAGTTTTGAATGCAAAATTTGTGTTACTTAGACATTAAAAGGCAATTAGATGCTTTTAATTAGCAGCTTTTGTTCTTGGCTTTGAAAGTTTCAGTCATAACTGGCTATAGTTGTAATTTATAAAAATATTGTGGAATATTTATGTCTACCTAGCATAAAACCAGTGACTACGAAGAAAAATTAATACAAAATGAGCTCTAGACCAAGCAGATACAATCTTATCTGGGGCTTCTTTAATTACATTAATGTACCTATGTCAGTTGTATGTATACTGAGCTTAATATGCTCACTCTTTTTTTTCCTTTTCAGCATTTTATTCCTGAAGATGGAGTAAAATGGATTTTTTCTGTATTTTATCAAGTCTAAGGACTGTAGTTTCCAAGAATATGCCTCTTGTAAACCTAGTCAAGAGAAGTGATTTCTTATTTTCCCCTGGAAAAAACTTGGCTTTCACTCACATTTTCACTGCTATTACTAGGTAATAGTAAGGTAATAGTAAAGTAGCTGTATAACACACATGTAGTAGATTATCAGAACCTCATGCAGTTGTTCATAACAGGTAGCTTTTTACTTTGTGGGGGTCTTGTTGCTGCCAGTGGGCTATTTGCAGAAAAGTTAACACTCAATGTGATTCTAATACTTATTACTACCAGCATTTCTAATAGCGACCCTCAGTTAGTATAGACATATAAAGCCCATTGTCTTACTATTCTGGTAAATTTCTGAATTAAAGATATCTGTTAAATTAAGGAGAAAACATAAATCACAATGCAGAATGCACTAAACATGGTTTTCTGACAGACTGCTGTAGGGAGGCATGTGGGGTTTGCCCGGTATATACTTCCACCATTCCATTTAATCCTGGGAAAGTAAACAAGAATTTCTTATAAACCATAGCTACTTTGATGGGAAAGATGTGCATTCTCAGAAGCTCAGTTCCAAACTACTTACAGTTTATGGAATCTATGTAGTGTAGTGTATTAACTGATCACAGTTGCAAGCGTGAACCTGATGCAGATTACTGCAGAGTGGCACTGATTTTGTATGTTTGTAGAAACTTTCCTTTCCTGGATTAATTTTACATCCTTGGATAATTGCTATTTCTAGCCAATTATCAGATTTAGAAAACAGAGAAAGGGTAAGTATATATTGTAATTCATCCCAATTAAATGCAAGGTACAGGGGAATGCAGAAGCATGTAGATTACCTGCAGTGATTCCCATTCTTGAACGAGATGCTGCTATTATTTTTGAGGGGAGAATTGTGCATGAAGATCACTGTTTAGATGCTAAGGCATGGAATATAACAGATACTTAATACAATTTAAAGAATGTGCATTTCCTTTTTAGGCATAAATTACCCCTGGTATTCTAAGTATTGACTAATGGTGTGTCTGTTTTTAAAGGTGAAGCTGTGACTGGAGAATTATCAAAGCTCTTAGATGAAATCAAATTGTGCCAAGAAAAGGAATACTCTTTTGAAGATCTGTCTCATACAATATCAGACCATTATCTGGACAATTTTAGTAAAGTGTCAGAGGAAGAACTTATGACCAGTGGAAGCCAAACCAAGCTTAATGTAGTAAGTAAGATGGGATACAAAGACTATATATTCAGTTATATCTGCTTTATTTATGGCACATTCAAGAAAGAAATAGTACAAGAGTGAGAATAGTACAAGTCTAACATTAAGTTAGAAAAAAATAATATAGCATGTGCTCCTTGCAGATTTAGGATTTAATGTTCCACATACTTTATGAAGGTATTGCTTACCACACCTCAGAATGTGTTTGTTTTTTTTTTATGGCACCACTAATATGACCAAAAGTTCAGGTTAGTTGTTCTTTTGAGTGTGGGGAGTGCAAGGCAGGGTTTTTTGAGAAATCACTTGAAATCAGTGTGCTCAGTATTATTTAGAAGACCAAGTACTTGCAGAATCTCACCAGAAGTGCCCCTCAAAAGAAGCAGCTAAGCATCTTCAGCTATGATCCTTATACATTTTATTACTGAGCCTTCCCAGTAGCCTAATGGTGTTAAAGACTGAGTGTCTAATACTAAAATTTGTTGTGGTTGGATAGTTCAGTGATTTCCAACTACAGTTGAAAATATTACTTCATGACCACTAATCCTGCGAATAAAGTGCTCTAGAATTCCTTTTTTCTTTACAGTGTAACAAGGCTTTTTTTCTTTCTACCTTTAAAAAAAAATAATTATCTTCTTCAATAAGTAAATAGGACTGCCCCCAGGGAGTAAAGCACAGAACAGAGGGAAAATGCTAAGTTTAAGTGCTAAATTTCAATTAATGTTCATAAGTTAAGAAAAATTATGCTTTCATATGTGAGGGGAAAACATGGCAAGTTAAGGATTTTTATGTTCTAGAGGATTTATTACAATAAATATAGACAGAACAAGATTTACAAAGATTGTTAGCTGCCCTGAAATGCAGTAGATACTTTTGTAAAGTCCTTCTAGCTGCATGAATAATTAGATATATAACCCATATTGAAGTCAGCCTGAACAAGCTGGTGCTGATCCCATTTAAGCATTTTTATACATTTTTCTTGTGTCTTTCTGTATTTAGGTGCTCACTGCTATTTAAATCTGCTCAGCTGCTGTTTTGCGGAAAATGTAATCCATATAATTCTGTCTACTCATACTGAATTTTTTATAGACTTAAACAAAATACAATGTGAATGGGAAGTATTCAGACGCTATCTGTAATTTATGTGCAGCAGGCAGATACAAAGATAAATTAGGCAATAAACTATTTGAGATTTCACCTATTTGTATATGGAATGTGAAAATAGGTATGAAAACAAATCTTCAAAAGCGGGAACTGTTTAAAGCATGTTGTTGCTAGAGTAAACCCAACTATACAGGCCTATATGGAGAAAATTCTTTGCTGTGATTGGGATTTTCCCATTTGATCTAAAACATCCGTATAATTTTTTATAAGTATTTTAAGGTCACTCAGTCTGTTCAGTTGCTACCTGGCTGCCTTGCATCAAAAAGAGAAGTTGCTCTCAGTTTCAACATGCTGTCTTTTGGTTTTAGGGAAGTGCTGCCTTCCCTTGGTGTGTAGACTCCCTGTATAGTGATGGGTGATTTGGAAACCCACATGTGTTGTAGGGAGCTATCAAAGAGTAATCAGGAAGAAGCGTTAAAATGAAGAGATATGTTTAGCTCTGAAAATGGGTGCAGAGGTAAATGTTGCCAAACTACTCTGGGGGTAGGATCAGCAAGTGTGGTGGTGGAAGTGTGACAGTAGGGTGATGATTGAAGAAACTTAAATGAATATTTATGGATAAGAACATGAAGGTACAGAAAGGAAGAGGGAAGTGGAGACATATATAGATATGGAAAGTCAGAAATAGATTCCTTGGATGTGTATTAAAGAAGAGAAAGATTCTTACAGCTTTTGACTTTAATTTTCTTCTCCCTGGGAAGCTTCCATAAAAATCTCAGTAGGGTAAGTGGGGTCTTCTCTACTGTCTGCATTCATTCAGCTCACATTCATTGCTGTTACACACACCAAGACTCTGTGGAGGCAGGGGTAGCATAGGCATGTGGTAGCACTGGAGCACTGACTTTTCCTGCCTGCAGAACCAATTGAAGTATTTCCCTGTTACCAGCTCCAGCACAGGGCTGGTAACTGCACCTGCAGTGTCTCTACAAGCAAGAAGTTACTTCAAGTTCAGATCAGCAGTTTTTCCCCTAACTTTCATTGCTGACTGTGCTAGCATCAGCTCTGAAGAGGTGTAGAAGTTGGGTCACTGTTGGAAATGTGTCAGATGATGCCATTTCCTGGACAAATGTTGGTTCCAGAGAATGATGTCTGATGCAGGCTTTTCAACTTCTCCTGTAGTTCATCTGTGCAGGTTCCAAAATCTAAGTCATGGCACTTTGTAACCCTTATGGAGATTCTACAAAGGAACTGGCTGCTAGGAGACATTTTTTGGTGCTGTTCAGGGAAATAGGAGGCCAAGTCTGAGGAATTTCTGTTTGGAATAATAGCTTGTGGCTCAAAACCTCAGTAAGATGGAGCAAGGAGCATCAGGAGCTACCTCCTGAGGATAGCATGGGAATGTGAAAAAGAATGCATCAGGAAACAGTGTATTTAAAAGGAATTTTTTTAACAGCTGGCTCTTTTGAAGAGGGTAAAATGACCTGTGGTACCACTCTGGCCAAATAAGGTTTAGATTGATTCAGGACTGCAAAAAGGAATCATAGAATCATGCCTATTTAGGAACCACAGCCCAGAGTTCTTGCCTGAATTGAAGTTCTAAACTCTTTTATTTGAAAGAGCAGGGCTCACTGTTTTTGCTTAGTGTAAGCGTAGTGGGGATGCCTGCCTTGTAACAAAGTAAATTGACAGTAGAAGGTTTCAACTGGAAAGTGGAAGAGTGGTGTTCAGTTCACTCTATGACATGAGGGTGGGTTTTAACATCACTTTCATAGTCTCCCAAATAAAAGGACAGAGCATCAGCCTGTTGATCCCCTCCAGTATTGTTTCTGGATTTTACAACCACTGAAAAAATACCAGTGCACTCCTGAGAGCAGGATTTAGAACTCCCTATTCACTAGTAAATTCTGCTCCTTTTCTGGCCTCAGATGTCTTTCATTGTTTGTTGCTCAATAATACAGCACCTTTAAAGTACTAGGTTTTCTTTTGAAGAAGTTATAGGTTGGAACTCTCTTATGTCAAGAACAGAATTGAATTCATTCTTCCATTTGTTGAGTTATTGGAAAATTAGTCATCCAACCACGTAGTAAGTTGTTCTGGTATGTTTGGACTAAGGAACTTCCTTCTTTTCATAAAACTTTGCATTGAAAACACTAATACATGTTAACACTTAGTATGCTTCTGTGGACCAGGTGTGTGGTGTGTGACATAAGGCATTAAAAAACTCCAGAGGTTTGTGTTGTTACAGTATTTGAAAGTCAAATAGGAAGCAGATTTGCACAACGCAGGTTAGGTGAAACTGGAAAAAAGCTTTCTGGATGGAAATTTTGGGTTTAGTCACCTTAACTCCAATTTACTAGTCAGCATGGCATTGGCTTTTAAATTTCCTCAGGACATGGAAGAACTGAGTAGGAAAAGTGAAGGGTAGGATCTTTGAGGATTGGAGGGCATAAACATCTGATAGGGGAGGGTACAATAGAGCAATAAGTAAAAGAATAGACACCGCAGTGTAGATGTGAATAGGAACAGATCTGGAGATGAATGAAATGTCCCCAGAGAACACTTCTGTTCCAAAAGCTGAAGGGGAAATCGGGAAAATTTGGGCTTTCTGGAGAAGCAGACTGTTAGCTTCCTGAATGAATCGAGCAATGAATGAAGAGGGGATGAAACCTGTGAATTCTTGTTTGCTCAGTAGCATAAAGTCAGATGAGAATAAGGTAACATGATCTTTTATTGGAAGAGTACATTATAAAGAATAAACTACAGAAAGTCAAGTTAAAACTACGCTGGAAACTATAATTTCAGTGCTTGATTTTGCAACTCTGACTGTGTTTCAATGTACTTCTGATGCGCTGTTATGAAAATACTAATTCCATGTTTCCTGCCTGTCATTACCAGTCATTGAAACGTATAATATGACATATCAGACAACAGCCCCCTGTTCATTTTCTCTACAAAATTAAAGGCCAAATTGAACATAATTTTGCAACTGGAAATATGGTTTATTATGCTACTTCAGAGAGAGCATTTATACACGTAGGCATCATTTTAGTTAGAATTGTCCATTTTTCTCAAAGGGTGGTACACTGGCTGGGATTGATGGGGGGCTGGTTCATAGATTTTTACTCCCAGTTCCTATCTGCCTTTTTTCCCCATTTTGATCATCATGACTTAAACATGCTCTGCAGTTCCCCTGTGTATGCAAAAACATGGACAGCCCTGATAGCTGCTGCACAATGTGCTGGGAAAGCGTTATACTTGTGTATTGTTCAGACGTATTATAGTTTTATTATGTTTGCTAAATACAAAAATTTCACTCCAAATAACTAGGATTTGATTGTTCAGCAAGACAGAAAAGGAGCTGTGCTTCAAAACATGTTCCAGGAAACATGAGGTAGGAAAAAAAAAAAGTAGGGAAATCCTTGATTGTATCACTGTTTAGTTAACTTAAGTGTTCCTTTAAAAAAAAAATAAATAAGCTGTCTTAGGTCTGAGTGCCACCAAAACCAGCTTTTGACAATAACTTATCGTACTTTCAGTCTAAAGAAAAAAAAGAGTAATTTAAAAAATATTTATTTTCCAATAGATGGCAGTCATGCTCAGTAATTTCAAGAACAAAAGCAGCCATCTTATGTAAGAGTTTTCCAACTTTTTTTCATTGCAACGTTAATATCATGTATTTTTAACACATTTGATAGTATAAACTGCTTAAAAGCAAAAACCTGTAATTGTTATAAGAGGGGAAATTTATACCATACATTACAACATACATTTAAACTACAATCTAAAATATCAGGGCTAAATTTGGAGGTGTTTTATAACACAAATGTTCCACATGAAGTGTGTATTTGAACTATCTGTGTGAATTCAAGAGCAAGTAAGAAAATTTAAATAGGTGTAACTTGCAAAGCAGGGATCCAGAAAAATTAAGTGTGTCAGGAAAATGAACAGAAGACTGTCAATGTGTATATTGTGAGGAATCTTCCTGAGCTCCTGGAAGTAAATTGCTTTAATTTAGATTTGCCTGTACTTGGAGTACTAACAAACATCATTACTGGTTTCTTGTCAGGTTTGAAGTTCCTGTGTATGTATTTAAGCGAGGACAAATTATTCTCTATTTGCTGCTTAATTAAAAAAAAAAAAAAAATAGAAGTATGAGCTTTTTGTTCATGTAAGAAAAAAAATTGCTGTGGATACCAGAGAATGATATGTTACTTTTATTTGCTTTGGACGACTATGACTGCAAAACAAATAATAACATATTCAGAACTTCTATACCTTGCTTTGGATGACTATGATTGCAAAACAAAATATAGCATATTCAGAACTTCTATACCTCCATATGTGTGTGTATGACCATATATATATTTGCAAGATGTATTGGATACAATATATCTTGATCTTTTCCTTTCATAATCTTGATATCTATTTTAATGATTATTTTCATTAAAATTGACTCTTAAAAGAGGTTCATCTTATTCTATGTTCAAAAGTTTATTCCAGTCCGTACTTAAGAATGACTTTGAAAAGTGTTGTTTTCACTTAGTAGCAATAACTTTTCTCTGTATTTTTTGAGGTCATGAGAATTTTTGAACTAAACCTAATTTTTAAGTAAGAAAAACCTGCCATATACGCCTAATAAAACTGAAGCTCTTAAATTGAATTATTTTCTTCAGATCAGTCCATTTAATCTGGTGTAGTAGGTGGTTCCTTGCAATGTTTGCTTTTACATTTATGCTATTGTGTTTGGAAGCATAATACTAAAGCAAATAATCAATTTGCAAGAGCAAATGCAATATCTTACTGTCTTTGGATATAGTTTAGAGTAAAGGCATAGTTTCAGACAGTGCTTTTGTGCTCTTAACAGTAGAGTAAATGTCAAAGGATTTTACTTAATTGCCTGTAATAATTAATGAGAAACTTAAGTTATAAAGTGCCTATATTTTTTTGCTTACAGAATAAAATCTAAGGTAGTAAAAATGTGTAGGATAATAGTGTCTGCACTACACAATGATTTTACAAAAGTGGCAGCATTTCATCTGATTAAATTTAATGTGGTTATATAATAGATAATAAAGGCTGGCAGCAGTAATTTAAATTTAAACATGGAGAAAGGTTCTGTGTAGTCTCAGGAAAAAGATTTGGATTTCATCACAGGCATATAAATGTCAATTTCTGCTTACTGCTGTCATCCAGAAAGGGAAGTTGATACTTATGCACATTGAGAGTGGAAAAAAAAAATGCACTTAACATCTTATATTAACACTGTTGAAAACAGTGATGGTACATATTCAAAGAGAAGATTCACTTTTTACTCTCATGTCAGAATATCAAGAAGAGGAGGGTATATAAAGGCAATAAAACTATGATCCTGTTTGGATGATATCTAAGGGAAGATTTGAAAGCATAGAATTGTGGGTTTTTTTGAAAGAAGATGGCTCAGAATGAATATATTAGAGGCGAATAAAATTTATACATGATCCTTTAGAAATCAGTTTTATTCTCTAGAGCAAAAACCAAAATTTTTTTTAAGGAAAAACACACATATTAAAATAATATTTTAAGATTCTTTTACAATGTAATAATCACTGGGATTTGTTGAAGAATGTTATATTTACCATGACATTTAAATAAATAATGGCTGGGTTGAAATACTGTAATGTCCAAGAGTGACCAAATACACTGGAGTAAATGTTTAGTATCATGGATCAAACGCCGTAGCCTTTAACAATATCACACACTTGCATATAGGTATTAGTGAGAGAGTAAGACAAAATTTCACATGACAGTGATGATGAGCAAGCCAGAAGTATATACAATGGCTGACTAATGAGTATACATTAAAAACACATTCAAGAGCAATTTTGGTTACTTATTCATTAGGGAATAGTAAGACAATGAGGCCTGATTGTATGGGACTCCATGGAGAGAAGCAGATAAATTTTAAATTATTTAATGTAGTAACATCTATTGAATTCGATAGTACAGCTTTGCTGGATTTTATGGGTATTTCTTATGTATTAAACAAAATGGAAGAGAATTGTACGCAGTCAGTGTTTGGAATATTGTTGCTTTACTTATATATCACTTATAAAAGGGGAATTAAGTTATGTATTGCCAAATTTTGACACTGCAAGAGTTTTGTATGAAGTTGATCTTTAACTGTTACACATAGTTCAGTTGTGAATTATTTTGAAAGCACATACTGACTCTTGTTTCTGTGGGAAGTAAAAATATGAAGGCCGTCTCTCCCAGGATATGTGAACTTTACTATTTAAGATTCCCTTGTTGTAAAGGTCTACCCACTCTCTGAAGATAAGATTATATAACTTTAAAAATTGTTTTTAAAAGCTACCACCCAACTAAAAACTATGTGCTAGTTCCAGTTCAAAATATACACAGTGGTATTTCCCACTGAGAAGAACTGTTGTTGCTGTTATTTCTTTCATTGGATGTATATAATGTGATATCCAGTACAAAGCTGTCTTGGTTTTTATTTTTATTATTTTACAAAGATACAGTTAATCTTCCTCCACTTGGTCAATGTAGAATGATACACTTGCTATAAGCTACTTTACAAAATGATTTCTAAGTTTTATTTAAACATGAGCCGTTTATTAGAAAGAAGCTGAGAGAAACATAGCAACTTCATACAATTATTTGTCCCTTTTGTTAGGTTTCAGTTATTAAAATAGGTTATTTTTTGTATCTATAGGTTATGCTATTCTTCAGTACAGTGTTGTCAAGATTGCAGTGCTAGAGGGATCCTAACAGCAGCCATGTGGAACTCTAAACACAATAATTTGCCTGGTGGCATGCTTCACAGCCACGTAAATTAGCCTGCAGCTCCCTGCTGCTGTGAGTCCCAGTAGAAGTATTACTAGACAATCCTCCAGTGTGCTGCATAGACCTACCCTGTCAGATAGTCAGCACTTAAGAATATAAAATCCCAAAACATGACAACGCTTAGTATGATTTAAACTAGATGGAGTAAAGTATAAGTAGGGGAAGGTGCTGGCCAAGCCACCGGTTAATCTAATAAGCATTAAAAAGTACCTGCTCCTTTTCCACTAGAATGATCTTCTGGAATATTTAACAGTCTGTACAGTTATGTGTGTGTGTGGCAAATTCCTTGGCTATCAGATATGTGCAGGAAAATAGCTTACAGACAAATGAATCTCTCTGGTCTGTGTTTAGCTTGTACTGGTGACTCCTAAATGTATAATCTTTTTGCTCCAATCTGTCACATTGTTTACCACAGTGACCTTCTATTACTATGTTTTGCAGAACACATGCTGTATGGTAGCTCTTTTATTTGCTGAGTATATGCTTCCATTTATTCTTATACAGTAAAATCTGACGGAGTAGTAAATAACAAATATTTTTTGCCCACCCTCCATAACTTGCAATACTTCTGGCTTGTTCTTTCTTAAAACTTTCTTTTTCCTAAGTAATTCTAACATTTTCAGTTTATTTTGTATGTAAATTTTGCCATGCTACCAACCACTTCACATGCCCTGCTGTGGACTCTTTCATCTTAGCTAAATCTCTTTTATATAATGAACTCAGATACGGGCGTAGCATTTTTTCATATAAAGCAATTATAACATGAGCTTTTAAGATCAAAGGGCTTGTTTGTCTTTATGGCTTTAAAGCTGTATATAAATTCGGGGTTCTCTGGAAATGATTAGTAATGCTTTATCTACTCAAGAGTCCTATTGGACAGCTGTGTTTTATTAAACTACCTACAGAAGATTTTTGTCACAAGGACCATTTTAATTCAGAGACTGTCATATGTTGTACTGAGCACATATGTAATTTGAACACTAATCTCTGTTTCATTATACTTAGAAGAATACCAAAGAAATCTACTAATCTCAACAGGATTAGCCAGGATCAGAGGACTCTATCGGAACTGATCTTGAGATCATCTTCCCAATATGAAGTATATTTAATTGAATATCTTTTTGTGTGTATTATTCGGTGCTTTAGAGAACCTTCTTTTTTACTCGCATTTATGCCATTATTTTTTAACATCCCTGAGCTTCCTGTGCCATTGTGGACACTGTTGCCAGGCTTGCGTAGCAGAACATATGTCCGTTCCATTTTTTCCATACGCTCTGTGCCCATCATCCTGTGAGTATGCAGTAGTGTACAACACAGTGACCATTTTTAACCTACAGTGTTCAACTTCATGTAGGATCAAGAGAATTTCAGTCACTTCTGAAGAACAGAAGATAGTACCATGAGATTTCCACTCAGACTAGTGATTTTGTAATAGTAACTCAAATCTTTGTCATTGTTATTTTTACGAAACAAAATCATCAGAAAGACTGATGACTTTTGCTATTACTAATATATCAGTCACCAGAGATGTTTCCCTCAAGGCCTGACCTTCCCTAGAGGTCTGCCGAAGCTCAGTCATGGTCTTCTGCCCTGCATTTCCCTCTGGTTTCTCCTCTCCTCAAACTTTTCTCCAGTGTTCTAGCCAGAACCAGATTTTCAAATTCTCCCTCACAAGAGAAGTTCTTTTCATCATGATCTTCCCTCGTTCTCTTAAAATTAATTTTCTCCCTATTTGATCAGAATATCAGCAGTTGGGGTGCTGAAATTCCAAAGGTGGGAGCCAGCTGCAGTAATGTTGTGTCTCGTATCACTGTGGATGTGCAAGGTGCCTTTTGCATGGGGCTAGCATAAGCTCACTTGTGCCTTCAGGACCTCACTGTAGAGTCAACTTAATCAAGATCTTAATGTCCCTCCGGTAGATTGGCAGTGTTAACATTAAGGATTGAAAAGTATTTGTGAAGCTTTAGTAATCCATTTGGTTTACTGTATTTGAGCAATAGAGTATGTAACAATGTATGAAGTATGCAAGGAATATGAAGGACTTCTCTAACATTTAAGTATTATTAAATTTCTGAAAGCGTATCTTTTGCTCTCTTGAAAAATTAGTTTTGATAGTTTGTAAAAAGCCTAAGCTTGAATATGTGGGAGATTTATTTTTCACAGTCATATGTAGATATTACCCCAGGGGAAAGATAACTGAGTTAATAAGGAAAGAAGGAGAAAGAATGCTTTAAAATATGCTCTTTTGTATCCTGCAATCTTAAACAAGGCATATAACATTCTAGAACTTTCTAGCATGTTATAGAGGTAGGTATTGCAATAATATTTCTAGAACTGTATCACTGTTGTCAGCAGGTACCAGTTCAGGTTTGATAGTTTTTTAATACATACTGACCTTAGACTAAATGAGTATTCTGCCTCCAGAACAGGATGCAAACAGTAGAAGGGGAAAAAAAGAAATCTTAAATATCTTTTGTGTATGCCTGAAGTCAACACTGATTTCTTCTCTGCTTTATTAGTATAAGATAAAGTCATTAATCTCGGAACTGACAGTACAGCCTGATGATCACCATCTGATAGGAAATGCATGAGGAGAGCAAGAACCATATGTGTATGTCTCTCACTTGGCTTCTGTACTGCAAGGAAAGCTAAATTTTATCCCTATTGTGTAAGCAGAAGATGGAGCCTACTAATCCATCAGAACCGTGTGAACACCTACAAGATCCAGTAAGGGATGGGGATAAGCGTAAACATATGGTTTCACTATATTGTATTGTATGATTCTTTTGAAGTTGAGTAAGTACCTACTCTCTTAGCAGCATCAGTCCCAGTTTCCCTTCTTTGTTGCTTCTTAGTAAGAAGTATACAAATAATGATGAAGGTAAATATTCTGCCATATGTCACAGGGCAAAATGATAAGTTAATACAAAAGAATGCTTTCTTTAAAACTTCAGTAGCTGAAGGTAGAACATTAGGCAACTTGTTTGGACTACTTGCTTAATTTAGTTTTTATTCTATCCTAATGGCAACAAGAACACTTGACGTATAAAAAAAAATTAGGTATTTGAAGCAGTTGACCGTTCATCACATAGTTTCATTGTGTTCTGTTGGCATATTTTTTCAGTCACTGTGAATAAGCTCAGCAAGTAAAAAATAAATAGCAGAAAAATATATTGGACTAGATTCTTATAACTCTATAAAATATAAGATAATGAGTTAAGTCAGAGTTAAGGGGTAACTGCCTAATATTTGCTATGCATTATAAATGTTTGCCTGTGGAATTAATATAGATCATCAGTGTGCTATAAATGCACCTGCTAACTTTTCTGTAACTTCACTATAGACTGAAACCCTTGTCTGAGTTCATCGGTATAAGTTTTTATACTGAGATTAGAAGCAGAAACCAGGGTTACTTGATCATGCACACGTCTGTTTTTACATGTTTCTTTACTTTTCCAGAGAGACATAACAGTTGAATGATTTACACCTTTTTTTTATAATCTATTTTCTTTTCTCTTGGCATCTATCCTTCCTAAACTTATTATAAGTCTCAGTTTACTGCCACAAGGGAAAATCTCAGAAGAGGCTCTTCAATTTTGCTTCAGTAGTTATTTGAGATTGAGCAGTTTCTATAAATACTACTGCTATTATTTCTGTTGATATTGGTGCTCTGCCCAATATCTCTGGAATATGAACTGTTCACAGCCTGTAAAGAAGCAGCCTCAGCACTGCTTGTCAATCTTAGACAAGAATAATATTAAAATGTAAAAATGTTTTATCCTATGCTGGTCTTTCTTTCAATTATTAATAGCTGATTCCTTATGGATATTGGAGTATTTACTATCTGTCCAAAATGGTGTTTCCGTTAAGGAATCTCAATAATTTTAAGAGCTCACATATTTAGCCACAGATACTTCATAAGAAATACAGCGTTACACAGGAGTCATAGATGAAAGCACGTTACTGACTTGTTTATTTTACAGGTATTCTAAGACACTGGCTAAAGAAAGAGTTTAAGTATTGGCTCTTCAGCTACTTAATAGTGTATCTGGAAAACAACATAAAAGTGTGCTTGTATTGCAGTAGATCTGTACATACTCTGTACACAGGCAAAAAGAAATGCAGATGAGCTAGCACAGGAAGAGCAACCATTGTCCTAAATCTTCTGGTAGTACTGGCTATTGAGATGACTGCTATGATACCACTTTTTATGTAAGACAGGAAAAAGCAGCAGCTTGCATCTGAGCTTCACACTGGCACATTTTCCTACGAGACATAGCAAAACCTTTCCCTTCCTAACGAAGATGATTTTGAGTTCTACTTCCACCTGCCATGTAAATCAGGATGCATTGAGAGTTGTCCAGTTGACAGTGTTCTGCATCTCTTATGGGGGTTGTGTGTAATCCTTTTTCCTAATAACTCTAGAAAAGTTTGAGGTTTTGCATGTTTTACTGATATCAGAAAGTAGATTACTATTTGTCTTATCTTTTCCAGTTAGGCCTTCAACTCCTATAGCATGTCAAGTCATTTCAACTGATTGTCAGCTATTCTACTGCATTGTTTTTATATTAGATTTAGCACTTAGGGGACAATATGGCAAACTACTAGTGATTTGTTGCCGATGGATCTGTAGATAATCTGGCACAAATGTTCTTCAAGGCCTCCCTGATAATCCACTCTTAACCAGCATTCATATTCAGATGACTAATTGAGTGCTGTATTCAGTTTCCCTTTAGACTGGCTTTGTATATTCAGGTATGATTTCTCTTATGTCCTTCATTAAGCTACCAGCTACTTAATGGAATAATAACTGCATTTTCAGTAACACACTTTTACTGAGTATATGTATGCTAAACAAAAAACTCTGCACTGGAGGAGTAATAAATTAGTGACTTCTGCCTACTCACTTACCACCTGATTTTTCCCCTACTTTAATTTTCGTTCCTTCTGCTCTATTTCATGACAAATAACGTATTTTCTATAAGTTTCATCATTCTGCCACCCACTTATCCACCCTCTCTTTCACAACTTTAAAAAAAGAAAAATACATGTTTCACAGCTGATTTGCTTTGCAATTACATAGCACTGAGTTTGTCAAATGTTATATGATAACATTCAGATAGTATAGGAATGTTAAATACAGAGATGCCTCTGTAGCTATTCTCCAAGCAGTATTTTCTTACTGTGACATTTCAAGCCAAAAATGCTGGTCTGTACTTTGAATTATATGTTTTTTCCTTCATGCAAAGGTAATGTGCTTAAGCTTTTAATTCTATTTAATATTTAAAAAAAAATATTAACACTTGATTTTGCTTTTCCTTCATTATCAGTCTCTTCTTTTTCAACTGGTACATGAATTTTACACAGTGAGTCACATTTGGAATGAGTCATGTGCATATTGATTCAGAGAGACACATAAGCCTGTCATTAACATGAGAAATCCCATTAAGTTAATTGTGCTTAAACTTCAAGACTCAAAAAAAGTTACAAAATTCCTGTGGTTTTGCACAGCCTATATGCGTGCGTACCCTGACTATATGCCAACTTAGGTCATACCTACTGTGCCTGTGGGATGGAAAGGCAAAGAGTGTCCTTGCAGTCTGTATGACTTGCTGGGTTGAATTCTGGCTTGGGGCTTTATGCTTCAGTGTGCTAAGTTCTTCTTCCTTGGTCAAGCAAAACAATTGAAGAAGTGCTTTGGTATTAAGCATTTGAAATTGATACTAAGTGTGAAAGTCTGATTTATGAGTATTAGGTACATGGTCAAAGTTAGGAAAGTGTTTAAAACACAGGTTCGCTTTATTTTACTTAATGTTACGAGAAAGAAATTAATTTGGAAGGCAATTCAATCCTGTCCCAAGCCAGACATTAGGATGGAGTAAATAAATTGTGGAAGTGCCTATATTTCTATGCGTTAAAAACAGCTAGTTTAATCAATAGACTTAATAGAGTAAACAAATAGCTTATATTAAATGCTTAGCTTTTAAACAGCTCAAACTAATTTAAAAGAATGATGTTCTAAGTTCTTTTTTTGAATTGGGACAGTTCATGTTGCAGCTCTAAGCAGCTAACACTTCATCCTGTTAATTTCGCACCGAAAAATAAACACAGTATATGCTTCCCAAGATACTTAAAAATGAAAACTCTATAGGTTCCATCTACTATATCATTCTTAATAAATACCTTCTTATTATGATAAATTATAGTTACTAAAAGCACTTAGTGTTCCATTCTCTGCAATTTTTCAGCTCACTCAATTCTCAAATTGAATTTTCTGTCATTTGAATATCTCACCTATGTAGCAAAATTAAATGGGAGTTAGAGAAGAGTGAAGATTCTTACTGAAATACAGAGGTGTCTTTTGCTTTGCACTTACGATATGGACACAAAATATCAGATCACTAAATATGAGTATCCTAATAGAGGCTTTGATATATAGATGAAATACTCTTCACATGAAGATTACTATACTCGGTTCAAAAGCTTTTATGTGTAGTGAAAAATCAATTAGCCAAGATCAGCCTTTTTATTAATAAATGACAGTCTGTTGATGGGCCATTCTTTCTTTCCAGTTATTTTTTTAGCAAATGAAAAGCTATCTTAAGTCTTGAAAAATAGTAATTCCTTTACTGACGGAAGAAAAGTTTGGTTTTGTTTTTTATTGTTGTTTGTTTTCTGACTAGTTAATAACTTGTTAGGTTTTAAAATCCTAAAAATTTTGTTGTATTGTGTATGCATCTTTTTATAAGAGTAGTGTAAAGATGCAGAATTGTCTTGTCATTATTGTTACATGCAAAGATGAATGAAAAAAATTGAATGAATGGTCCTGCTTTGAATATACTTTCACATGTACTTGTACATTTTATAATCCCATTTTTACTTACAATTTTGACCTTACCCAGTGCACATTGTACTTGCCATCTAGTTCCAGGGTATATTTGCTGCATACTGTCAGATCCTGCTCTGAAGACCGAGTGATTAATTTCTGGGGTGCTCATCATGATAGGTGTCACTTGCCCACTGAGGAGTAGTAACTACACATTCATGTACTTTTTCATATATGCGAATTAATCACGTTTGCCTAAAGTTAATGCATTTTACTGTTGCTATGTATAGTCAATTGCCATGACTTTGCTGACTTTAAGTTACAGGAATTTCTTTACAGGTTCAGACATTACTGTTCTTGAGCTCAAAATGCGTGACTTTCAGACAAGTTTTCTTTTTGTTTTGCTCAGTTTGCTGGTTTTTTCTGTGAGTTTTTCTTTATGGAGCCCCAGTCAGAAAATACTATCACATGCAGCTTAGCTGGTGTGCAGTGGTGTAGAGGTAAAGATTCTTCCTGTCTGGGACTTCTAGAGCTTGGATTTTCAGAGCATTTAATCTCACATACCACTTTAAATGGTCACAGAATAGCTCATGCTGGTTCCTGCTGTAGCCTTGTACTTCTGCAAACTTGCCTTCACAGTTTCTATGTAGCGAGCAAAAAAGGAACAGAAATGTAGTGACCGTATCGGAGAAGTTTAAATGGCATGCACAGCATACCACAGGGATTATGGCAGAGGCAGGTACGGAGTACTCTTCTCCAACTGCTGCTTTAGGTGAAACACCATCCTTTTTCTCTTGGTATTCCCTTGCTGAATACAGGAGCTGCAGTCAAAATCTAACCAGACGCAGGACAAATAAGATGAAAGAAATGTAAGCTAGGAACGTATTTTTGAACGAGTGGCTGCAGTCATGCAGTGTAAGGTGAAGGACAAGCTAATGCGGATGTGAAATGGGGGGAAAAAAAACCCCAAACCCAAAACAAACCCAAGCAGAGAGAAGGCTGCCTTGTGGGATGTGGGAAAGGTGTTCCGAGGCCACCAAAACACCTCACTGTTGCCTGCCTGTAAGACACAGCATGTATCTTGTAAATGAGGCTTTTCTTTGTCAGGCTCCTTAGTGAACCCCAGAAGGGTACATTTGGTTACTGTAGGGATCCTGCTGTGGAAAAAAATAGTCACTGATGGTGTTACCTTTCATGCTCAAACGCTGCTTTTTTCGTGCTGCTTATCCCTCAGGGATTTCCCCCTGGGAGCAGCCCGGGCAGCAGCAGGGGGAGCATAGGAACACTGTCCGGATCTGCCGGCCTGGGCTGCGCTGCCACAGCTGATGGGAACACCAGAGGCACAGGGCAACTTGCTCAGCCGAATTTAGAGAGGCTCTTCGGGAACAGTTTCCCTCTCTATTAGTTCTTGGTATTAGTAAAAAGTAGAATATTAGACAATAGAACTTTTTGTTTTTTTTTTTTTTTTCTTTCACTTGTATTTCATGACATAATCACAGGCCTTTTGGGCCAGACAAAGAGGAAGAGGGGCCTTTTTAATCCACCGGTTTAGGATCATATGAAATACTTGCATGGTCCTATGTCTGACAAATTATTTCTTCAGAAGAAACCTCCTACTGGCTTCATTGTTCCAGACTGAGTGGTGGAATTTAGTGTATCACATGTCTGGTTGCCTTCTACCTTCCGGAGGCAGGAGATTGTTTTCTGGGTTTTGTCTTTGCTCCTCTGTTTCAAAAAGCTTATTTTCTTAACATTTGATATGCTGTAAGATGAATTCAAAGTTAACATTAGTGTCCAGAACTATGATGCAATAACAAATAGAAAAGGTCCTATTACTCTATATCTTGAACAGTTTTGCTAGTGCTATGTGGATATTGCTTTAGTGGGTACTGCCTGAAAGGGTATTCATAATACTCCTGCAAATGGATAATGAATGTGAAAAAACAGAGAAACAAGAAGTAAAGAAAGATTTTCTTTTGAATTTTCTACAATTCTGTGATTTTGATGTTTGGTTTTAGATTTCAGTGAACTGCTATAGGAAAGTCTCTTCTGTATCCTGAAATGAGGGAATTAGATGACATTTTGCCTAGCAATGGCTGCTTATGAATGTCAAGGCAGAAACCAGACCAGTTTTCATTGAAAAATGAGAGGAGGGAGTCAAAGGAAATAAGATATTTTGTATTACTGTACTAATAGACAAAACTTGTCTAGATAATATGGTCAGGAAATCATCAGTGTATGTAAAAAGGAAGGTCAAAGCTTTATTTATGTTTTATACATGGCCTAAAGCTTCTTGAGCTGTGAAATTAAAGGTGGTCTCTTTTCCTGTTGACTTTTAAGAAGGAAACAGACTTTCTCTGTCTTTTTTGTCAGTACTTGTCATTCTGTCTGTTGCTAAATATTGGCTTGTTCTCTTAGATCAGGAGAGAGATGTCAAGTTATTGTGATAGCCAATCTGAGGCAACTGCATATTCTGGGAGAACAAATAGCCTCTTTATAGAATAAAGTATCCTTCGGTATGAAGTACCCTACTGGGCAAATTTTGCCTTTTAGATGGAGACATGAAGACTTCCATACCTGAATTTTCAAAGACATAATCTAAATGCTCATTAGGTATGAAAATCAGAGGTGATGTGTCAGGCCCAGTAAAGCCTGAGGAAAACTTGTTGCTAATTGTAATGATCCAATGTCCTTATACTAGCTCTTACTACTCCCTTATTGCTATGTTATTACTCTCTTATTTTTATACGTAGAAAAATTATATAGTTAGTATCCTATTGCTGTAAACAATTTTTAGTACTTAATTAAGTCTTCTGGTAACAAACACAGGACTCTTACTGAATCTTTTACTCTGTATCAATGTCTTGTGGTTTCCCTACCAATTTTTCATTTTTAAAGGTCATATCTAATATCTTTTAAGGTTTTCTGTCTGTTTTGTTCGAGGGTATATAATGCTTATACTCACGTCTCTTTTAGCTTAGGCAGAGTTGGCCTTTTTAAAGCTTAGTATTACAGTTTATATTGACTTCACAGTTTCATAATGTCAAATTCAATTAATTGAGCAACTGTGATCTAGGTGGCATTTTCTAACTACATTTACTTTTTGAGTCAAAACAGGTGTGAATAAAAGGTTCTCAATTGTGTCTATTTTTCTTTAGGTGACAGAAATCTCTTCCTCTTTCTATGTATTTCTTTTTTTTTTTTTTTTTTTTTTTCTTTTTCCCCTGAGACGTTGGTATAAATAACTTTGGCTTCTCTAAACCTCCCTACAGGGCTATTTCAAGGCTTCCCAGCAGCACACACAGAATTAGATTTTCCTGTCCAAAGGATCTCTCAGGAGGCAAAATTAAATTATACAACAGAACAGAAAAATGAGGGAGTTCTGGGAAAGGAATGAAGGCTGGGAGAGAAGAGCAGGAGTCAGGGTGGGTTAGGCTGGGAGTTCTGTGGGCTTATGTGAAAGCCTGAGATCTGTGGCTTTCTGATCTCACCTGTCTCCTCCAGGTGCTTCCCTCTTCGTAAGGTATGCAAACCCAGTCTACTCCATCTGGGAGACTTCTGACTCCCCTTTTTCCCATGCAGCTGTTTACTGCTTTCATCCTCTTTGCAAACACAGCTCTCTTTTCCTGCAGCAAATCCCACTTCTCCGTTTGCACCTGTGGTCTAGGAAGATCTGGGCTTCTGGCAGCAGGGATAGGTGAGAAAGGTGATAGCAATGACCATTTTTGACCCTTCAAAAACATTTCTCCTCATGCTTCCTTTTTAGTGCTTTATCATTAGCAGAAATTTGGGCAAGACAGAAATCAGTTATTCAGTATAAAAAGAGCCAACCCTAGTCTGCAGTAGTCTGTAAAATAGCCTGTATCATGTTGTTAATACCTGGATTGTCTAGTTGCATAAGAGTACTGGTCAATTTATTCCAAGAGTGTGTCTAATGAACTCTGGTCCTTTTTTGAGCAATCAGGAGATCTGGCTATATAATATTTCCCTTTCTTCTCATTCATATTGACAATAATTTAAATTCCTGTTATCCTCACTGTTTCTTAGGCTATTTAAATAAAATATATCTCATGGAAATAATACAACTCTCATTCTGCTTTTGCTTTTTTTCTATTGGTATGATTTTTTTCCTACTCTCTTCCTCTGTAATGGCTAAATACTGCTATGTTCTCCCTGGAATGATTCAAATATATTGAATTTCATTATTCATCTTCCTTTAGCTGTGTTGAAAAATTCTCTTTGGTATTATGTGTGCATATTTTTTTTACTTTTAGAACATGCATTGACATTTTTCTGTGACTTTTGTCTTCATTCACTTACACTGGCTTGCTAAGGTCACCGCTAATATGTATTACCTGCTTTCCTAGCATTGCTTTATTAGCATTGTTGCAGTTCTTTGCTTTTTGCTCCAGGGGGCAAGAAACGCTTTATTCTCTGATACAGCAATTCTGAGATTTAAAATACAAACGTAGGGCAACCACCATGGAAGATGGCATCATAAATAGAAGGGAAAGACCTGCAGTCTGCTTCCTTTGTCTATGCAAATGTATAGCAATAATGGTTTTTCATGGCCCACCTCTGCAGAGTTAGCCCAATCCTTTTAACAAGCTGTATAAGAATATTGGTTGCTATGGCAACACATTCTGTGGCACCACTTGGCTGTCAAAATAACCTCATGAAATATCATGCTAAGAATGTTTTAGAAATTGGCTTTTGCAATAAAAAGTAAATAAATCCACCTAGCTTTAGAAGATGTGGCTAGATTTATATAGTCTGCAACAAGGGATCAACCATTTTCTAACCAAGAGGAATCAGACTAGTGGAAATGGATATTTCGTGCTTCTCATCTTTGGTGAGTGAGCTGACATAGAGTTTAGAAATATTTTTTTCTGCTTAAATGGTATACCATTCTGCTTTAATGGTATACCAACCACATCTGTGTGTAGGAAGTTAGCACAAGAGTCAAAGGTTAAATGATCCTCAGGTGTTACTACTCAGTTTGAGTTAGTGCTTGTCTGTGCGATGTCTTTGCTTCTCTTACAGTTTCCAGCAGCTTGTGTTCATCTTTAGAACTGCTGCTGTTTCTGTGCTTCTTTCTCTCCCCATACTTTTCCTTCATTTCTTAGAGCAGACTCCACTTAATATGCAGTTCATGGTTTGGAGGATTTTTTATTATTTATTTTTATATGGACCTCATAGCAATACTTTAGATATAATTTTTATCACCAGATTAATAGATGTGGTCAGCCTCAACAACATTATATTGGTCAATCAAAAATCCAGCCACTTCTGAAAGATTAAGACAAGCATTCCTAAGGACAGCATTTACTATTGGAATATCAGGTAGGCTGCACAAACAAATGTCAAGCTGGTTAGAGCAAGTCTTGTATATTCCAATTTAAATATGGATAAAAAAAATTAAGGTATGAGTAAAATTTTCTTTTTTTTTTTTTTTTTTTTTACACCAGGTTTTGAATAATCACTCATTACTGGCTTAACTTTCCTTTAACTTTCCTCCTCTTTTTCCTGAAATCAGTAAAAGTTGTCCCTGCAGTTCATTCGGTTGGGTTGGGCTATCCTGTCTAGAAAATAACATACATAAATGGGAACTGTCCACTCTGTGTATGCTTGGCTGCCATAGAAAATTAGGATACTGGTTTAAGTGAAAACCAGCATCCTGACATTCCTTTATCACTGAGAAAATATGGAAGCCTTAATGCTGACAATTGAATGACTTTTCCCAGTACCTTTCATCCCTTCTAGCCAATGAAACAAAATAAGGCAGGTCAATTTTAAATAAAATTTTTGCCTACAAAATAAGCTAACACATTTAATACTGATAAATTTAAAATAAAAATTCAAACCTCATAATTTGAGTGAATTGATTTTTTTCTGCAAAACCCTTCAAGTGATTCAAGCAAATGTAATACATCTGTACTTTTCTGAACACAAGAGATGACTATTGAAGCAAGATCCCCTTAGCTTATATGATTTCCTTTTTGGGGATAGTATTTGTTTTTTTAAATGTTAGTTTTTATTCTCTGTGGTATGTCCTAAGCTTCATGATGTTAAAGCAAATTGTAAAGTAAAATGAAGTAGAAATAGCCAGTAATTGATAATAACCCCCCCCCATAATTTTAATGTATATTATTATGTTTGCTCATATTTAGACTGCAATTGCAGATATGTCAATATGATTATTTTCCTTAGTGTGATTTTCATACATCAGATTATCAGATGAGTAGTTACTTTGCATTAAAATAGTAGCTTAACTTTTGGAAATTATAAATGGGAAACTTTTAAGTTCTTTTAAGTGTAATGTTTCATTAAGTATATCACTGTGTTTAATTTGAAAGTACTGTTTCTTTATGCAGAGGCCGCCTTCAACACGTTTATCACCAAGAGAGGAAGAAGATGATGATGCAGGTGAAAATACTTGTGGTCCTTCAGGTATATGGGAGGCATTGACACCTTGTAATGGATGCAGGAACCTCGGATTCCCCATGCTTGCACAGGTATATGTTTACCTTTCTGTCATAAAACTTATTAACTATAGAAGAACTATAGTTCTCTGTCTTACAGTCGTTTCTAGTCTTGCCTTATTCCCCTCAAAATTGTTACTGTCAGCCTTCATCTTAACATCAAAATCTGTTTTTAAAATTAAATGTTGGGGCTCAGTCATCCTGCTGCAATACTCATCCAGATAAGTTTAATAACAAGACAGTTTGATGTTTATTACCCCCATTTTCAACAGTGTTTGTGCTGCATATTCTTTTCTCATTCCGTCTGGAAAGAAGTTTTGAAGTCATATAGTTTCCTTTGGATTAAGTAGTCTATTTTTGACCAGCTTCTAATTAATATAATGATATCTCAGCTACATTCTTTATAGAATTAATTGAGGACATCATGCATATCTCAGCTGATGCAAGAATATAGCCTAAGACTTCTCTTTGAAGATCATGTAAGTTTAAGAAGTCTCCAAACATTCTCAAATGCTCATAATAATACAGAGGAGAATAAATAAAAATGGGTAACATATTTCAGTCAAAGTCCCAACAATTCTCAGAGCAGATCAATCTGCAGTATCCACCAGGACACACCAACAGCTGTGTCCTGAACAAGTTGCTACAGTACAGGATGATGCTTATTACTGCTTCTGGGTCTCCCTTATTCTGTCCCCTCACTATAGTTTAGCACTCTCATTTCTGTAACATCTTTCCTGCGCTTTTCTTGTAGTATTGAAAGGAGGCCTGCCGAATTTCTGTTTAGAAATGCCTGGTTTTTCAGTTGCATCCTTACTTGGCACTGCATGTGAATAGTTTTTTTGGATTCTCGTGTTCCAGATTGGAATTACATATCCTGTCTCACCACACTTTATACACTGTTGCTTTCATACCGTGACTGTACGTTTTATTCCCTTTAGTCTCATGGGACTTGCACCTGTTTGAAGTCAATGGTAAAGCTTCCACTGCAGTCAGTGGAAACAGGATATGGCAACTAATGTGCTTGAATAACAATGAGCACTGCCCTATCGCTTTATAAGGAGCTTTTATATTCCATCCCCCTTTCAGTAGCTGTTTTCTACTTAATGCTATCTATCATTTTAGACATTTGGCAAGGTGCAAAGCCATCAGAATTATCCTGATGTGCAATAGGAGTTCCATAGTTACTAATTCCTCATTTTTAAGAATTTGTTTCAAAAATATTTTTTAAATGAAGCTTATTTAAATATGTATCTCCTATGGTTTAATTATTGTTAAACTTTCTTATGATGAACATACATGTCATTTTGGAGTGATTGGCTAATTTTAAAAATACATTTTTGCTTTCCTTGTTTCTTTTTAATATATACAGACTTGTAAAGTCTGTTATAAACTTGAGGAATGCATTTGAAAAATCGAATAAAGTTAGCTTAGTTAGTTAGTATCTCCTTTTATAAGAAGTGATGTAAGTTTTAAGATAGTGACTTCACAATTAGTTTTATTCATTGTACTTAAATCTTAAACTCAGCCTCCCAATATCTCACTTTTTTGCTCTCAGAACTAATAGGACTTTTAATTATGGGTAGAAGAAAGAGTCTATCTATTCTGTGTTCATTCCTGAAATGGCAGAACGCCTTTCTAGATTGTTTCTCCATAAAAATTGAACACAGAGGTAGTTTGAATTTCTTTTTATGGAAGAAAGAAAAGAAAGACGTAGTGAAAAATCTTCAAATTACAAACCAGTGAATTCAGTGTATAAAGTGTTGCCATCACTGTATGCAGACTTTCAAGCTGTTAACTAATCTGCTGGATCTTTCACGTTTACTTCAGAATGCAGCAGAGAACATCTTGTTCTAAGAGATCAAGAACACAAAGTATTTATTTCAATTTTAGATTATGACCAGTATTTTGAATTGGTCTAACAAATTCTGATAGATATAATCTGCAACAGCATACTTTGAGTAAACATACAAAAATGTGGTTTTAATACTTATGTCAGTACACTAACATACCAGAAAATGCAGACTTTATCATGAAGAAACAGTAAGATAAGGATACATGACATCATGTCTTAAAATCTATTCCTTAATAAAAATCCTGAAATAGGAAAAAGGTCTATCAAATATGCAAACGACAAGTTAATTCTTCCAGTTCTTTTGTAGTTAAACATAGATTTTACAATTATATAAATATACTGTGTTTACACATCAAAGGAGAACAAACAAAGATTGATTCTTGGTTTATATACACAGTCAGAGGTACAACGGTGAATTAAAAGTGAATTTTAGGTGAGATTATGACAGTGTCCATCTGTGACCTAATAACAGTTTTCAACATGCTGAAGAAGAGGGTGGTAATCTCCCTAACAAGCTTGATTTCTTTATTGCAGTTAAGGAAAAAGGTTTGGCTGGAGGCAGTTCTGACATGCAGTATGTCTTTGTCTGTGCTGTGCTGGGAAGTGATTTAGAAAGGGCTGTTCTAGAAAGTTCTGAGTAAAATATTCAGTAGATATCACTTAAAACTTAACATAGCAGTAATACAGGTATTCACAGAATAAACAACTCTCTTTTGTTGTCTCATATTTGGTGAAGACCTGGAAGAGCTTACTGGAAAATCTTTGTGTCTTGTAAAAATTCTGAGATTTTATAAAGTGCCTAATTCGGCATCGGAATGGAGCTAACAGCCAGCTTCATCCACCCTGAAAATTCAAAAAAATCTAGAGACTAAGGAGACCCAGCTGGATTTTGGGAGACTGAAATTTAAAAGCTGCTTCTTATTTTAGCAGAGAGTAAATTCCATTTGTAGGTTATGATTTATGGTTCATGTGGGGATATTGTGCTTTTCTGAAATTAATCTTTCTATTTGGGCAGAAATTCCACTCAAATTCTAGCATTGCAGGCTTCATTGGAAACAGTTTATTCTGCAATGTCACATCTGTTAAACTTAAAGAAGCTTTTATAAATGGTATGATAGTACTAGACTCTCTTCCATGTATTTCAAGTTCATGTAAAATCTTCCTACTGAAACTACCATTCTTTTTAATGTTTTGATGTTTGCATTTCTGGCCATCACAAAAATGTGATACTAATGAACATTCTTCCTGCCCAACACGTATTTCATATACAGTTTTCTTTGAGAGTTTCCACAAAGGGATGCCACCCAGGGGGACCTTGACAGGCTTGAGAGGTGGGCTCATGAAGTTCAACAAGGTCAGTTGCAAGGTCCTGTACCTCGGTTGGGACAATCCCTAGCACAAACACAGGCTAGGCAGAGACTGGATTGAGAGCAGCCCTGAGGAGAAGGGCTTTGGGGATTTGGTTGATGAGAAGCTCAACGTGACCTGGCAGTGTGTGCTTTCAGCCCACAGAGCCAACCATATGCTGGGTTGCATCCAAAGGAGTGTGATCCTGCCCCTCTACTCCACTCTCGTGAGACCCCACACTGTGGCCAGCTCTGGGGTCCCAAATAAGAGGGATGTGGATCTGCTCGACTGAGTCCAGAGGAGGGCCACAAATATGACCTGAGGGCTGGAGCACCTCTCCTATGAGGACAAGCTGAGAGAGCTGGGCTTGTTCAGCCTGGAGAAGAGAAGACTTTGGGGAGACCTTATAGCAGCCTTCCAGGATATCCGTAGTGATGAGGAAGGTCTGAAGTGAAGCTGGGAAGTCAGGCTACAAGTCGGAATCCAGGTCACTCGGGTCATTGGCCAGGCACAGGCACAGATGAGGTGGAGTTAGAGATGGGCACTCCTGCAGATTGTCTCAGGCAGGAACTGAGGGCCCAGAGCTGAGCTGAAATTGGGCTTCTGGGCCCATGGACATGAGTGTAAGGGCCCCAGCTGAGGCTGTTCAGGGACAGTAAGACCTATTGGTGCACTTAGCTCTGTGACATACTGATAAAAGCGATAAAATACATAAAACGGAAGCTGAATTGAAATGTGATTGTTACTTAAGCTGTTATTGTGTGAAAGAGACCAAGAAGAAAAACTTACTGATGTACAAGATTGCTTTGCATGCACTTCGTGTACAACTTTTCCATATATGTCTGTGAACTTGTTTCATCTGCATTTATAGATGCATGCCTTGGCTGACATTTGTAAAGACAGTATTGTAGCAGGGGATCTATTCCTGAAGATTCTTATACTTGGCTCCTAAAATATTTATTTTACAAAGTTTATCAGTACCCACATATATACATTTTCTTTGGAATAGAGAAGCTTACTCCAAATCTGTGAAACTGTAGTTTTCATTCCATTTTCTTTTTCATGGATAGTGTGCTTTGAATGTATCTGCTAAGGGGCAAACAGGGCCTGACATACAGCGATAAATACAGGGCTGTCTGCAATGTCAGAAAGATGGGTGGTGTAGAGTCCTGTGTCATCATAGCAATATTATCAGTTTAAAGCAAGCGGTCTGTGCATCTTAATCTTGACAGTCGTGTCAGTGTATTTTCCTAATTGTGATACAGAGTAATTGTGAGATAAGGTAGGTTTAGCTATGTCCCATTTAGGAAGCTGCTGGATCAGCTTCACTGCACTGTCTCTGGAATTAAGTCTTATACATATAACTTAAAAATCCTGACAGTGATTCCCTATGTTTGACATGACAGCCAACCAGAAATACCACATTTTTCTATTACAAAATGAAAGTAATATCTGTAAAGAGAACAGTGCAGTTGCTATGGAAAAACTGAACTTTGATTTAAAAGCCTTAAGTATATATGTTCATGTTGCCAGTTGCCAGGAAGCATGGCTGTTTACAAAAATATAGACATATAGACAGATATGGAAAGTTTACGTAAATATTTAAACAAGCACTATCTTTTTAGAAGCAATGAACTTCTGGAAGACCTTCACATTTACTTTTAAAACTGATCTATATTCAGCTTATACAACCCCGGGACTCCTAGAGGTAGGAACTCTAGCAACTTTGTTACAGGTTCTCCTGTGGAAGAGAAATTTTCCCCCCAAATGTCTTTTATTTAGAGGAAGGGAAAAGAAAGTAGACTCCTGACTACATTTTTAGGAGATAAATTGTATATAATATTGTTTATTTATCAGTATAGGCTGTGATAGCAATATTTAGTTTGGCGTTTGATGCGTCATTTAACAGCGTTATGTATTTCATGTCTGACTTCCAGAAGATCATCATGTCTGTTGGTACTTCTTTCTGTATAATTTTAAAAAGGAATTTTGTATTGTGTTTGTATTGTGGAAGTGGGTTAAGATTACTTTATAGAAAGCCTGGCATTGAAAATTATGTTGCAATTATGTTTACAATGGCGAAGATGGTTCTGGATACATGAGAGATGAATGAGGAAATTAAGTAAGGAGCTAACTCAGTTTTTGCGTAGATATCAAGTCTGTTCCTAAAAAATCTCTGTAATGATACTCTCTGGAGAGAGGCATCATGATTCCATGTTGTCTCTGGACAATTTTAATATTGGGAAATTTATTGGGTGTTATTTGTTTTCATTTTAACATATTCTTCCAGTTTGAAGTCCTCCTTTTTTCAGTTGTCTCTAAAAATTTTCTTAGATTTTAAGCTTGGTGCAAGTGTTTTGGTAATTCTTTGAATTGCTGAAGTGCAGAGGAGGGAGTATAAAAAGGGAATATTTCTTCTTTGCTCTTCAATTAAAAAAAATACAAACAGGAATCAAACTGTATTTTTAACTAAACACCATTAGCTGAAGTATTTTAACAACTTGGACCCAAGAAATGGTGTCATCCTTCACTTAATTGACAACTTTATATCTCAGTGCATTCAGAGGAAGTACATTTCAAATTAGACTGGTAAAGAAACAGATTTGGCTACTGTTGCTTCATAGAATCATAAAATTACCAGATTGGAAGAGATCTTGAGGATCATCTGGTCCAACCTTTCTAGGCAAAGCATGACTTATTTGGGGTTGAAATTCACCAAAATTAGCAATAGAAAGCCTTGTGGCATTATCTAATTTATATGTTACAGGGGAGGAAACCTGGTGTCTTGTTTGGTAATGTATTTATTTGATATAGACAAAATTATTTTCCAGGGAAGATCACCCTCAGCCAGGAAAACCTTGGCATAGGGTACACCTGGAAGATGAATAGCTGCAGTAAAATAGTTACATTACCTGTGGTATTTTCCTATGGTTTCTGACATTAAAAAATATAATTATCTTTTTCTTTTCTTAAATTAGTAGATTAAATTATTTTACTTAAATGGGGTTGACTTGGAGGCCTGTACTACCCATTAAAAATATTTCTGTTAACTCTTGATTTGCAGTCTTGTCTTTTCTGCAGTAAGCGGAAGTTTTATTGGTAGTCTCAGGAACATGCCACCCACACACTGAAGCAGCTACTGAAAAGTGCAGTATGTATTCTGCTTAGAAAGAATCAGCAGGTGATGATTATACCCTGATGAACCGTGAT
>NW_009916024.1:107748-114180 GCF_000696875.1 Nestor notabilis
TAAGTATATTGAAAAAAATTGTGGATTATTTTAGTGCTATATTACATTTTTCTGATGGTGTTTTAAGGAATGAAGCTGAGCTTTTTGTTCTTGATAGTATTATGTAGCTTCTTAATTTCCAGTGTAAATTTCCAGTTGCCAGATGTCTTGTGGCAAATGAATTTTTACATCACTAGTTGCACCATCTAGACACTTTCATATAATTATAAACCTCTACGTTCTATAATTCTCTGCAAAATTTTCGATATGTGAAATCAGAAAAGCTGATTTCTTTAAAAATTTAGGACTGACTCCATGTTCATCAGTTTGTAAATCACTGTGAAAGTATGGCTATCCCTGTCCAGCGCTATGTAAATCTGGGTACTGTTGGTCTGTGTTCTCTCTTGGTGTGATCATGAAACAACAACATTAAATGGGATGAGATAAAGAAGAGAGGTGTCAAACAATACTGGAATTGTTGATATGTCAGAAATCATCAGAAGTATTGATAGCCATAGTAACTTTCATGATGGACTTTAATTACTTTTAAATGTATTCAAATTCATGTAGAAATTAATTTTGAGTTGAACACTTTTGGATTCCTAACTGAAATATGGCACAGTGGTCAACTGGGATGATCTTAAATAGTATGTTACATGTTATTACTTTGTCATTTGCAGTTAAGTGGTAACCAGAAGACACACTTTCAGGAAATGCTTTTGTTTTCAGTACTGCCTGACAAATTATGGGAAAATAGAAAAACATAATCAAGTTGAATTGCATAGCAAATAATTTTGTACAAGAAAGAAGTTCAAGTTTGTATTAAAAATTTAATGTTTGAGCTTCAGCTGCTTCCTAACAGAAATATTAAAGCCTTATGTGGAAACTTGAACACACATGTAGAAGTTCCTGGTTAGTCTGACCAAATTGGGTTTAGTCTTTAGTACTTCATTTTGTGGGGAAAAAGTCATCATAGATAATTTGTGTTCATTGTTTCAGTGGTAGTAACAGGAGGAAAAGAGTTGATGACCCAAAAAGCTGGTATTTGGTGATATCTGGGCACTGTGATTACTGCGTAGATTTACTATATGGATTATCCATTAAGTTATGGGGTATGTAAGGTTGCAGTTCTATGAAGGGCTGTTTAAAGGCATTTGACATTTTGGGACATTTCTGAGCCTAACAACTTTTTTCCAGTTTGGGTGGGTTCTATTGTGGTTTTTTGATGGGTTTTTTGTTTGTTTGTTTGTTTGTTTGTGGTTTTGGTTTGGGTTGGGTTGGTATTTGGGTTGGTGGTTTTTTGTTTTTGTTTTTTTTCCCAGGGTTGCTTTTGTTGTTTGGTTGGGTTTTTTTTCTTTTCATCGTAGTGCAAATGTATTTGAGAACCACCAACAAACTAAGAGTGGAAACTGTGAAGGAGAAGTTGGTAACTTGACAAAATGTAATTTCTTCCTGAAGAAACAACCTGGCTGGTAACTGGGCACTTAAAAAGAGAAACTCTGTAGTCTGTAAATGAATCCTCTCTTGCTGTACAAAAGAAATTGCATGCCTTGGGTTTAATGTCATGTCTGACTGTTGTATTTTACTGAAAACTTTTATTACCAGTACCTATTACACTGAGTCTGAGAATGAGATAAACCCTGATTCAACAAATTACTTAAGCCTACATAAACATAAGTATTAATGTGTTTAATTCTGTTTTTGCTTCCCTACATACAGAACTTTGTCAGGAGACATATGTTAAAAAAAATCCAAACCTAGTCTAAGGCTAAGATTTTCTTAAAATCTGAAACTGATTATGTTTCTTCCACTGTTAATAGTTCAAAATTAAGATGAACTCATGAATTGGAAGTCAAATAAAATGAAACAAGTGAAGGAGAGTCCATATTTGAGATATCAAAGGAAAATATATAAGGCAGCATTGTTGCATGTTTTCATGATAAGGCATTTTGGATTTGTTTATGATAGGAAATATGATCTGCCAATTCTAGTCAAATATGCCTTTTCACTTTAAGGTCTCTCAGAAAGGCAGTTCAACTAGGAAGTCAGGAGTGTTGTAGTTAATGTTTTTCTACCTAGAATGGTGTTAATCATGTGTATTGCTGTAGAATGCAAATGCCCTATTCACTTTCCAGAAGCAGTAAGCAGCCCTAAACCATAAAATTTTGTTATACTAAATAGAAATAGCAGTAATACTAGTAATAATATAGGGAACAGAGGGAGATAGCTTTTTAAAAAACATGGTAAAATGTCTCTCCCTGTAATCAGAACAGTCCACCAGGCGTTTTTCAGACTTTCACAATATAAAGGATATAAGTGTGAAGACAGTAAGGTAGATTAATAAATTTACAGTATTAAGTTGACCGTATTATTTTTGAAGGTGCTATAATTTTATACCATTCTAATTTCTGATTCACAATATTTTATACTATGAAAAGAAGAGAGAAAATAAAATCGTCAGGCAGTGTTAAGTCCTATTTAATTCTCCTAATTTTGAATTTAGCAAAATTGAGTGCATAGCTCTCAGACGGTATTTTAGCCTACCTAATTGTTTAACTACTTACAAACCACTAGCTTCGTCAGCCGTTACGTTTAGCAGATACTTAAGTTCTATATACACATAAAGCTTTTTGAGTAAACTGTTGTAATCTGTTTGTATGTGGACAGGTGCCTAAATTCTGTCTTATTCAGATTGGTTTTGCATAGTTACTGTTTTTGCATTATGATGAATAAATATTGATAGCAGAAAGTTTATTCGGAAACCCATCTGGGTGTTTGTGCTCCCTGTATCAATGAGAAAGTGAGGACATCTCTGAAGATATTCAATTGACTGCTCTTTTATGTTGAACAGGAAGCCACTGGAAGACAGCCAGTGTTGAGATGTGAAGTAGAGCGATGTGTTTGACTACATGTCTAGCTTTTGAGCTGAATTTGTGTGAATTTGTGAGTTAAACACCAGGGCACTTAGAGAGGATACACAGCTGACGAAGCAGGCGGTCTTCCTTCACTCCTTTCTGCCCACTTCCAAACTGAATAGATAAAGTGTATCTATCTGGTTTTGTTTCTTTTGAATGTAATAGTGTTTTATTGTGAAGTGCATGAAAAAAATTTGGAGTTACCTCTTAAGTATAGCGATCTTAACATCTTTCTCCTAAGGACAATTATTTATTGTCAGGACTATATGACCAAAGAACTGCAGACACTCCACATTTTGGATTGTAAATGGCTAGAATCTCATTTTCGACCCAGGAAGATCCACAGCCAAGTGATCCCTGTTGTCTAGGTGGTTCCACATGACATGCAGGCTTTATAAGTAGATTTCTTTTACTGACCAACTCTGTTTCCTCATCGTGAAATTATGAAAGGACCTTGATTTTGCAAATTACTTGAATGTATGCTAACTTTAAGCATTTACATTGCCTTTTTGAAGTTGTGTTACTAATTTGTTGAAACATAAGAAATCAGTTCAATCAGAACCTAGAGCAATAGAATCAGTAAGCATAGTTTTGTGTACTTTTTACCATCTGTGTGTGAAGCACTGACATAGTAGTTTGTTTGCATATGAAGGAAGGTCACAAAGCATGAGCAGAGAATATGTGTAGTAAAACTATTACATACAGCTAATGTGACTGCAAATATGGGGCAAGATGCCTTAATTCTGACCAAATAGACATATTATTCTGTGGTAGCTGTTCTGAAACTGGAATCTTGCAGCGAACCTTATAGGAAGTTTTCTAAGTTCAAATTTCATTGCAAATGTGACATTGGTTCTCCTATAATCCTTGGTCATGTCATTTCCTATAATCTCCACATTCTCAGTTTCCATTATGCAATAACTAAGGCTGAGTATTTGCACAAGTAGATTAACATACCATAGAAGTAGATTATCATACCACAGAAATCATTGTAGTAACAATTAAAGCAGTAGATCTTTGACATAAACCAGTAGAATTTCTTATTTAAAGAGCCATAAGGAAGGAGCATGCGTATTAGCTGAATATTTTTCCTTCAATGAATTAGGTAACTGCCAGTGTATTGTCCTTATATTTCAGTCTTTGCTGATTGAGTTGAAAATGGCCAAGTTAGGCCTCATAAAATTGCTGAATATATATGCAGTATAAGATAGCACTGGATGATGGAACTTTTTGTATTCATAAAGATAAATATCCATATTATGAATGTTAATGGGGTTTTGCACATTTTTGCTTAGGAAACAGCAGAGTTCATAGAGTCCCATTCAGAACTGTGGTTCTGAACTGTGGTTTGAAACAGGAAATCCAGAATTACTGGATTTTTTAAGAACGTAGAAGTTATGGACAACATTGTATTAACATTGGCTGACTACTGTTATGCATGTTTTTCCTGTTGCAATGATTTATTTTAGAGTTTTTTAAATACTAATCCTAACTTACAGTATGAATTTGCTTTTCCTCTGATTATCTCTTACTGTTAGATTCAGTTTTTGCACTGCTGAAATATACCATGCTGTAGATAAAGGGTGTTTGGTCTTATTTAATTAGAAAGTACTAACTTTTACAAAATTTGCATTCATCCTGGGACCTTTAAAGAGAATTTCAAAATGTGGTTCTTCTGTTGATTTTGTGTCTCATTTTCTGTTCAGTTGTGTACCAGATAAAGGTGATTCACAACCAAGGTTTTCATCTTGATAATATGACTCTGTATAGCTATAATATTTGGAAAAATATTTTCTTGTTCTTTGTTTTACATGTGAAAGTATATATGGGAGGGAGTTCTTTTAAGAGAATCTTGGCTTACACTATTGCAATAGTAATTTTTAAACATGTATAGAGTATATAGTATATATATTTTATATGATATACATAATTAAATTTTTATTTCTTCAGTATCAACTGGAAAACTTCTAAACATGGGAGATTCCCTTTCACAAAATAGCACGTATCTGTTTATAGCTTCTGTTAAATCCACGCTGTATGGCATCAAGTAATTGTGCAAATTCATGAAAGTAGGTGACTTCAGAACAAGAGCATGGGCAGTTACAGAGTATTTTCTAAAATGCACCTATTATTTGCAACAGATAATGGATTGACACGCTGGTGGTAAAGCTTTCTTTTCAAAGAAAATGTCTTCCGTAATGTCTCATTTAGTGATATTATCTGCCTCCAATCAAGTCAGTTTACAGTTACAGGGGTTTTTTTCTGCTTTATGTTAGCAGTGAAAACTACTATTAACATAAATGACATGTTTTGGTTCCATATCTACTTAGGTGTATTTGATTCCTCTCTCCCCTCCACAGCAATCCCTGTATTTTTCATTTACTGGCACAGTAATTGATAAGAACAAAGCTATAAAATGGGAGAAAATATCAAGGTATCTGCTTAACATAGCGTGTTGATTCCCCCCCTCCCCCCCCCCCCCCCCCCCCCCGCAATTGCTGTGTAGTAAATACTGACTCCACTTAAGGGTTGATCAATATCTATATTTTGTATGGTTTTGACCTGTATGAGGGATAATTTTTACTTCGTGTTCTCTGCTTCTATTAGAAAATCTAAGATTGGTCAGTTTTATTAGAGTAGGAGGCAAAACTTGTTTAAGAGCTGTACCAAGCCTGTGGGTGTTTCAGCTGGGAAGAAGAATGGATGGTTCACTGCCTTGTGGTCCAAAGGCAGAACTATAAATCCTCATTTGCTTTTTCTGTGCATATTTCACACTAACTCTCAGGCACGTTTAAAAAAGTCAACCCAAACTGTAAAATATTTTTTTTAATTGGCTTAGGGGAAAGTGATTTAATGGTGACCTAGAAATCTTTTTTAGTGATGCTCAAAATAAATCTGTCAGCTGTTAGTCACATACTACCTAGATCCCTGTAAGCCAGGAGATCTACCACTCTTTCTATAAAACTGTTGTGAACCTTTTCTTACAAATAAGAAACCTGCTTCCCCCCCCCCCCCTTTCTTCTCTCCTTTTTTTAGTGAAGAGGTCTGATTATGTAACAAACTGGTATTGTGTAAAATGACCCTTCATAACCACCTTAAAACATTTGTGCTATTGGTAAATGAAGTCTTGGGGAGGGGGGCCCAAGGCTGCTGGTTGATATTCAAGGATCTCCTGCTACATGCTCAGAGGTGTTGCGTCCCGACTAGAAGAAAGTGCGGCAGGAGGGCCAGGAGACCTCCAGGGATGGATAAGGAACTGCTGAGGAAACTTAGAGGGAAAAAAGAAGCTTATAGAAGGTGGAAGCAAGGACAGGCAACCTGGGAAGATTACAGGAACGTTGTCCAGGAAGCCAGGGAGCAGGTCGGGAAAGCTAAGGCCCAGTTAGAATTAAATCTGGCAAGAGACATCAACATCAACAATAGCAGTAAATGCTTCTATTAGGTATGTAGCAAATAAAAGACAGGCTAGGGACAGCGTAGGCCCTCTCCGGAAGCTATCGGGAGAAGTGCCTACCCTGGATTTGGAGAAGGCTGAGGT
>NW_009916025.1:0-3641 GCF_000696875.1 Nestor notabilis
CAGCCAATGAACTCAATTGTTTGCTGTTGTCTGCTATGTAACACTTCTATAGCCCATCAGGTAAATGTCTGTCAAAGCCGCTCTGAGCTTTGAAAAGAAGATATGTGCTGTAAATAACTGTCAGCAGAGAATAAAGTTATGGGAAAGACTGGCAGGAGCAGCAACAGTCTCCCGGTACTGTCCTCAGGTCACCATCGACTGAACCTGACTTCCCTCCAATCATCACCCCAACAAAGAGTGAACATTGAAACTAGGCAAGCTCAGCAGTGACCAGAGAAGCTCAGCAGTGTTGTCAGCAGGCAACAACCCAATACCACATACCATGTTTCCTGCCCTGAAAAACTGTTATGACAGATGGAGTCTGCCATCATGGACTGAATGAGCTTGGCAAACTTTATAGAGATGGTCTGTTGACTAAGGAAAGATATCTTTCTCTTCATGTGTGTGTATATATGTATGTGTATATATATATATATGTGTATATATATATATATCAAGAGACAAAAAGCGATGGTATATTGAAAAGTGTGGGATCTGAGCATGATGTGAATGGTATGGAATAAGGGGTGGATACTGTACATAATTTGTTCTTACATGTATATTATGGTGTCCTGGGTTCAGCTGTAACAGTTATTTTTCTCCTTAGTAGCTGGTGCAGTGCTGTTTTCTTTGTGGCCCTCTGGATTCATGCCAGCACTGCATCCTTATGTTGGGGACCCTAGAGTTGAATGCTTGTATTCCAAGTGGGGCCTTATGAGAGGGGAGTAGAGGGGGAGACTCACCTCCCTTAACTTGCTGGTGACACTCCTTTAAATATAGTCCAGGATATGGTTGTTTTTCTTGGCTGCAAGCACATACTGCTGGGTCATGCTCAACTACTTGTCAAGCAACATCCCCAAGTCTGGGGGTGACTCCCTGTTCTCCTCAGGGCTGCTTGCAATCCATTCTCCACCCAGCCTGTATTCATGCTTGAGATTGCCCTGACCCAGGTGCAGGACCTTGTACCTGACCTTGTTAAACTTCCTGAGGTTCATGCTGGCCCACCTCTTAAGCCTGTCGAGGTCCCTTTCCTCCAGCATGACAACCACACCACACAGCTTGTTCTCATCAACAAACTTGCTGAGGGCACACTCAATCCCACTGTCCATGTTGCTAACAAAGATGTTAAACAGCGCCATGATCTTGACTGTTCTTTAATAGACAGATTTTCTGAAGCAAGGGGAGTCACACATGCACATGGTAGGACTTCATACAAATATTTTATTCACAGAAGATTGAATGTCAACCATTCTATTTGAGCCCTTCTACCAAAATCATCTAATGATTTTATATTGCTTGTTGGATACTTTTCACATTTGATCATGATAAATACAGAAAATGATCCAGGAGATGGAAAATGACTGGTTGAATCCCAGGCCACAGAGTAGTCAGTGATCTTAGTAGTCATTGAGTCTATCCTTCTCTGTCAAATGGATCATAACACTGAAGACATTGCACTGATTACATTTCAAAGTGTTTGTTCTTTATTCTAATTAATATCCCTTTAGGATATAAATTGTCTCCTATCTGTTTCTGTACATCACTGTGGATATGCTGGTCTTCTCCAAAACATTTCATAAGAATTTAAAATTTTTACTACTTAGAGAAATTATCTTCCTAAATCTCTACTCACTGCAGATTAACAGCGTGTGGATTGGATTGTAGTAATAATATGTCCTATATCTTACTTAGGGCAAGGTTTATACGTAATGGCTACAAATGATAGAAATTTTTTATTCTTAGCTTTGGCTAAATGCCAGATCCGGTCCTTGAGAAAGAAGTTCTGCTTGATTGCTTGTTTTTTTGTCTCTTTCTTCGCAGAGGAAAAAAAAAAAAAAAAAAAAATAGAACATGAGCCTGTAAAGGTAGCTCTGTGTCCTTTATAAATTTTTCAATAAAAGGCTACGTTGGCTTTAATATGCAATATTCTCTGGACTGTCAAATGTGAAACCTACCCTTCTCTTGATGATCTTGTCTACCCTCTTCTTGTTTTTTAGGCCTTTCAACGGCTACTTCTTTTGAGATTTCCATACAGACTTCAGACATCTCTTGAGGTTTACACAGCCACACAATGATATCTTCTGGTTTGTTCCTTTATCCTTTTCTAATAATTTTCAAAATGCAATATGTCTTCAGTGAAGTTAGTCATCAAGCACTTGAGCTGATAACTTTATAAAACTATTCACATTGACTCCAAGCTCTCTTTTCAGACTGGTAATAACCACCTGTCCTTTATGAGCAGAGAAGGATTTAAGGGTGATGTGATGCATGGAGGCTGTCTTGGGCACAACAATCACAAAAAAGAGTTTTCAATTCTCAAGGAAATGAGGGGGGTAGGTCAGTAGAACTGCTGCCTTGGGCTTCTGGAGGGCCAAATTTGGTCTGTTTAGGAGTCTGGTTGACAGAGTCCCTTGGGAGGCAGTCCTGAAGGACAAAGGAGTCCAGAAAGGCTGGACATTCTTCAGGAAGGAAATCTTCAAGTCGCAGGAGCAGGCTGTCCCCATGTGCTGAAAGATGAGCCAGTGGGAAGACCAACCTGGCTGAACAGAGTGAGTCTGAAAAAGGCAACAAAGCTGGTGAAGGGTCTGGAGCACAAGTCTTATGAGAAGCGGCTGAGGGAACTGGAGTAGTTTAGTTGGGAGAAAAGGAGTCTCAGGTGAGACCTTCTCGCTCTCTACAACTACCTGAAAGGGGGCTGTAGCAAGGTGGGTGTTGGTCTCTTCTTCCAAGTAACAAGCAACAGGGTAATAGGAAATGGCCTCAAGTTGCACCAGGGGAGGTTTAGATTGGATATTGGGAAAAATGTCTTCACCGAAGGAGTTGTCAAGCACTGGAACAGGCTGCCCAGGGAAGTGGCGGAGTCACCATCCCTGGCGATATTTAAGAGACATGTAGGTTTGTCACTTAGGAACATGGTTTAGTGGTGGGCTTGGCAGTGTTCTTTGGATCTTAAAGCTGTTTTCCAGCCTAAATGATTCTGTGATTCTATAACCGCTAACTTAGAGCTCATGATTGTGCATCAATAGCTAGTATTGTTTTACCCATAGGCTTTTCCATTTTAATAATTTGTCATTTTGTTACTGAGACTCCCCATACTGCAAGATCTCTGCAATCAAATTTAATTTTTACCATGTGGTATAATTATGTATAACCAGCAAACTTTTTTGCTGCTGATACTTTCTTATCAAAAGCTTTTGGAAGTCTAGTGTGTTTAACAAATTGATCATCATCCTGCAAGCCTGCAGATTAATTCAGAGAATTCTAATAGGTTTGAGAAACACTTGTCTTCTACAAAAGCTGTGTAATTCTTTCTCTGTGCTTGCTTATTTAATGGAAAAATTACTTCATTCTTTATTAGAATTTTAAGCAATTAACCAATTTGTGAAATCAAACCTATTAGTTTGTAATAGTTTGACTGTCCCTGAAGCAGTTTTCCAAAGTTGCTATAATTTTAGTCTTTCATTCCTCCAATTTTACAGCTAATTTAAATGTTTATCTACATAACAGTGTTACTAGTTAAAGAACTTTTAATTCTGAGTTCCTTTAATGCTTAAAATTACTACCTAGCTTTAGCAAGGTGTTGCTATTTAATTTATTTGTTC
>NW_009916026.1:0-13240 GCF_000696875.1 Nestor notabilis
TATAAAATAAAATAAAATAAAAGAAAAGAATACACTTAAACATTAAGCTTGAGAGAATGTGGGGGAGGATGATCCGAGATTTCAGTCCTGTGATTAAAATGATTGTACACGCCTTAGAGGTACTGGGTCAGTGAAGGGAATCATAGAATAGTTATGAATATCTTGTTATTTGAAGAGCACTTTCAATCTTTATTTAAAGGCTACTATACAATTCTAGTCTTTCTTTCAACTATGCCCAGATAATTATATTGGATTTCTTCAAAATAATCAATGTTCATCACTTTGCACCAATCTTCTTTAGCAATGTATATTACACTTCCCTGGGTAATGATATATAGAACCCCTCAACATTTCTGTTCTGTGAAACACACAGCTGCTATTGACGGGATGCTCAAAACAACAAGCCCTTTGGAAAGATTTGCCTAAAAACTGAGTAGGCTGCAGTAGAATTAATTCAAGAGAAATCATGAAGAGTTTAATTTTCTGCACACCTCTTTCCTTATTTTCTAATCATTCATTTTAAATTTCTGGACAAGTGAGTCATTCTACAGATAGAGCCAAATAAAGTACAGTGAGTGCTACCTACTTGAATTCCTGTAGTCAAAGAGTAGTTATTAGCTTATTTCCCATTTTATTTACTTCTCTGATTGTAGCAGATTCTTACCAATTTTAACAATTTTGATCTCTAAAAAAAAAAATAAATTTCTTATCACAAACATTGTTTTCTGTGTTTCTGGCAGAAGAACTCCACATTTTTGTCCTTGTCTTTGGGATTTAGCACCGTCAGTGATGTTAACAGAACTGTGACAGTAACTTGTTATTGCATCACAACAGTGCATTAAATCATTTTCTCTGCGAGGTCTTCATTCAGCACTACAAAGAAATTCTGAAATAATTTTAAACATTTTAAGCTTCCATGAGGTAAAATTAATCCCAAGAAAAAGAATACCATCAATGGAGAGCAATTTAGTTGAGGACAAACATTAAGTCATTAGTTTATTATCTCTTCAAAGTTTCCATTATTAAGACTTCAACCTGGGCAATAATAAAACCCTCAACATGCGTCAAAAGTGCTTTTTAGATAATACTTCCACAGAAAGATTAAATTCATGGCCTGAGCAAACTGACAGTTTTGATGAACAAACTTTGATGAACTGCTTTTTCCTAGCCTCAGTTTCTTATCATTATGTGAATTTCTGTGTTGTGTTGAATCTGGAAGGTTAAATCTACTCAGTTATGCTGCTGGAGTTACAGCTTCTCCAAGTGTACTTACTCTTGTGAAATACAACCAAAACCAAATTCTATTTCTGACATGCAGGTGAGGTCTCAAAAAACTTTTCTGCCGTTACTGCCAGTATCCTTAGTGGATAGGAAGCAAAGGAATAGATGTTGCTGGTACACAGCAAGCACTTGACTTCATTTACTCTCTGCAAATACACCAGCCATTTCCCCGACAACTGATAATTTGTACGTAACTTACACAGCTAGCTTTTCTCAGCAAGACCACAGGAGGAAAGGGTATATCTTTAGCTTGAAGAGGCTGATGCAAAATATATATTAACTTCCCTCAGCTTTTCTGTTGACCTCAGAAAATTATGTAACCTCACTGTTCTTCATAGTGTCCCCTGTAGCAAGTAGAAGCTGTGATGTGCTAGAAAAAAAAGAGAAAGGGTATCAGGACTCCTGCATTACTCCATTTCAGTGTTGTCTCTCACTGCTTAGAACCACTGTGGCCTTACCCCTAACCTCAGAACAGCCCTTAGCCTCATGACAGGCAAAACAAAGATGCTGCAGTACAGAGCTAAGCTACTGCAAACTTCCACTTGAGATGGGAGATAGACATTAACCAGGGCAGAAGGAGAGATAGTGGGGAAGGAAGAGAAAAAGACACTTCATATCTTTAAACCCTGCTCATTGTCACCTTAAGAAACAAACCACAGGTTACCTTTTCAGAAGAGACTCATGTCAAAAGAACCTCATTTTCATTCTGTATTCTAGGACTTAAAATCCACCAACTCCAAGAAAAGTAGTTAAAAATCCATTTACAGGTTAAGATCACTCACATTACTTCATTTTAGACCCTGGCCTTCCTTGTAGCATCAGGACAGGGAGGCCTTTAAAGGTGAAAGTATCTGTACTGTACTGTCAGTTGTGCTGTGCACTTCAGCACTCTTGGCTTTCTGAACACAGACACATACACAGAAGTCCGGTGTGCACTAGTGTTTCAGGGTAGAGAATCACACTTTACTATGAGGCATTGTGTTAGACAGGTCTAACACTGTGGAACTGGTCTGTGGCAGCCCACTTCCAATACTTCACTCACTTCCTCTATTTGCAGGAGCAGGTACTGAGGTGATGACGAAGAAGGAAGGGGAGGAGGAAAATCTCCACAGATGGAGACGATTAGTTTGACTCGGAAATGGTCCACACACAGACCATGCGGTGGTATGTGTTAGATGGGTCTAACACTGTGGAACTGGTCCGTGGTAGACCACCCTGATCATCTAGAATGAGTGTGCACAGCAAAGAGCCAGCAAGGCCACTCCCCCTGCATCAGGATGAGTCTGCACTTTTGGACATATAAAAAGCCCAGGGTTCAAGAGAGATCGAGAAGGAGGCAGATCCAACTCCCTTTTATAGTCAACATTACCTCCTCAGGGATGCCTGCAAAAGCAGTGCCTGCCACCCCATTTCTTCACAATGCACCTTGGAGCTGGCCTCCTGGTCATTGAACAGATGTATAAGTCAGTAAGAATCTGTGCCTAACCTATTTTTGGTAGCCTTTAGTTAATCTCTCTTTCTAGTTTGGTATATCTCTGGATTTTATATCTATTTTAGATCTTGTAATAAACTTTTTAGCAGTTTGGTGTGTGTGTGGCTTACATTCCTTCACCCGGAATCCTTCGATCCCTGGAACATGCATGAAAAGGTCTTCCATACTTCCTAGGTTTTACCTGCTGGACAATTTAATATTCATATATAAGAAATGCTTTCATTAACATTGTCTGTTCTAATGGTGCTATATTCCTTTACCTTATAAAATTTTAAAAGGTTATCTTCTGTAGAGAGAAAAAAAAAATGTACAATAATTAAGGAAACATGTTTTACAGCAGTTAGTTTAACAGGTTATGTTTTCCTTTACGATAGTCTTAGCCAGTTGAAAGCAAAGATGTTGAGAAACTCCCTTGTAGGATATATGAAGTCCTCTGTTTTGTAATGTGGGGCCTTGCAGCACGAGAGACAAAAGTAAATACTAAATATGAACACCAGAAGTGCTCCACAGCCAATCAAGTCACCCATCAAAACCTTCATTCCTAAATCTTGTGTGAACAGTGGCTTGTGTGTCTGCATTGAGCACCATATGCCACGTATCTATTTAACAATACGTAAGCTGCCCTGGGTGTTTCTATATGAGCTATGAACGTAGTAAAGATCCACACACAGGCTCTGATAATTCAAGTGTTTGTGGCCATACCTTAGCCAGATCTACCATATGAAACAGCACAACAAAACATTTTGCTGTGTGCCTTTCTGGGTTGTTTTTAAACCAAATAATTTAATTGATCCTGCTTAGACCACAGACATCTGAGCAGACATAAAGCAGCTCTTACCCTGGCAGCTGTAATAGGAGTAAGAAGATGAAAAATGACTAGAGGAAAGAAGTGCTTAGACTGCACACACTACAGAAGTTGTAACAGGGATAACCGTCAGAGTACCCTTTCATGGTACACTGCCATGGCAGTAAAACAAGCTGGAAATTTTCTCCGCATGCTTGTTCCCATGTGTGCAGAGCTGCTGCTCCTTAAAGTGCTGCCAACACAGCTGTCTCTGGGGTCACAGTACCAACCCACCACTAAAATGGTTCCAGTTAGAAATAAAGAAAACAAAACAGAGGCAAGTTACTGCTACTGAAAAGCAGCAAAAGCAAAAAGTGAGCCTCCTCTGCCAAAGCAGCACTTCATGGATGATCCACTTCAGTCTGCCTGTGGATTCAATTCACTGCTTTAGCATTCTTCACGTCCTGTCAGTGAGGTGTAACTTAACGCAGCAGTGCAAGAGATACTATTGCCTTGAAATCACCCATGTAAATAAATATACATGCTAATCTCCATGGAGACACACACATAAGGGTTGATTTTAGTGTCAAAGTAGCTGGAATAGACAACACTATTTCACATGCCCATGTTGATCATTATCATTCCACCTTATTTGTGCTGGTAAGAAGTAACCATAGGGAGTAAGCTATTGATTGCAGTCCTCAGTTCCTGATTTCACAAGCTAGTCAGATAAGAGGCCTTTATCTGAATTGGTCCCAGAAATCATTGTAAAAACCTTACTGTTCTAAATAACATCAACACAACTCTGGATTAAAAGAGAAAGATGTACTAACTTTGGCATCACAGTGTTAGCGGTTCATGGAGAAATAATCACCTCTCCTTCTCACTCCCCCCCCCCCATACACTAATCACCTGTATGCTGTCACTGCTCATCCCCGTTCTCATTTTGGCTGAGGAGGGACAATGTTTGTTTTGCCACCCAGTAGTTCTTATATCTCATATGGCTAGCTCTTATACACAATGCACAAAATACAGCTACGTAAACAGAAAAAAGGACAAAGATCCAAAGATTCCATCCCATATTTCCTCTTCTATACTCAGCCTTCGTTTTTCCCCTGATCTCCTACTGCTGATATTTTTTTTCACTTCATGCTCTTCACCCACTGCTATCTTCCATTCAATCTCTTGATTACAGAGAGTACAGGCAGTGTCCCAATTTCCTACTCTTCTTCCTCTGTTCAAAACAGAAAACCTCAACCAAGCAACAATAACACCAAAAAAAAACCCAAACAAAAAACAAATGAAAACCACATCTGCTCCACAAAGCACTCCAGATGCAATGCCTATTGGCCATGCTGCAATTGTTCTGTGCAACTGCTCATGCCTCTTTAGAGCTGACCTGCTTCAGGGCAGAAAAGACTTCATCTGGCACATTCACCTTCCGTAAATCTCAGTGTACACTTGAAGGTGAACACAGGGCACTTGGTTTGATGCAGGGGGGTTGGAACTAGATGATCTTAAGGTCCTTTCCAACCCTAACTATTCTGTGATTCTATGATTCTATGCTGCAGGTTCAAAACACCCCCAAAATTCATACAAACCAGGTCATCAAAACAGATGTAAATTAAAGCCCCAGCTCTGACAAATGAATTTCTAAATGTCTTTGCCTACTCTGGAGAGATCACAGAGAGGCAATGGACATTTATATTCACTAAATCAAACGTACTTGAGGGGCAGAATGAGCTCTGTAAGAGTGGAGAGGAGGTCAAGTCTAAATCCAAATATCCCCAAATTTTTGAGGAGTTTGACTCTAAATCAGTACCTTGCATTAAATGGTAACTAGTGTAAACTCCTCTCGTTACGAGGTTTGGGTAGGGTGTTTCGGGGGTTTTTTTTGTTTGGTTTGTTTTTTTTGAAACAGAACACAAGTCCACCCACAGGGACAGAACTTCATTTCATTCTTTAGCATTTAAAACAGATTAGGACTCCAGGTGGGATTTTAAGAGGCAATATTTAAAAATCAGCATATTTACCATAACCATTTGAAAGCAATTTACATCCATCAATTCTTCTTACAGATTACATACACACTAATGTCCACCCAAGTGGACACATCACTGCAAAAAGGAAAACTGCATGTGTCTGAAGAGCAGTAGGCAGTTTTGATAGACATGTGCTGCAAGGGCAATGGTGCTACTTAATAAAAAGTAGCTAAAACGGCTTGAGCTAGTAGAAGCTCTTGAACTGTAGCACTGCATGCTAGCACAGTTTGATCTCTCTCATTCCATTAAGGAGAAAAAACTGCTATGCGGCTCTCAAGAACCTAGAAATAGAGGCTGGGAAACAGATCCATGGCTTTGCTTTTTGCCTTCTTGAGAGAATTATCTTCCACTTTTGAAAACTGAAATCCAGTAAGAAAACAGAAGTTTCAGGAAGCTGCAAATACAAATTTGTTTAGATGAATTTATTCACAAGCTGAAATAGTACACTTTTAAAATGTTTTATTTAATTTAATGAAAAACTAGTCATCTTTTTGATAGGTGATAATTAGCCATTAATCTGTCATAAACAGAAAAGAAAGATGTACCTATGCAGCATTTAACTGAGCATTGTGTTAATCACACTGCAATGATTCAAAACACAAAACCAAAGCAGTGAAGTTTCTTGTATGAAGTGTTCCTTTTACAAAGAAAATACAGCCTTAACATCCCTGAAAGTTAACTCATGATCACATAAATAAAGCTTTATTTCAGTTCTACCCAATCGCTTTTGATTGAATTTCAAAGGCATAGAAGCTGATCAGCTGCCATAATGACAGATTTAAATAAGTTACACTAATGTTGAATGTTAAGGCTTAGAAATGCAACTCTAGAGGCACAGACCTTGAGCTCTACTGAGCTGATACATTAGAATTAGAGTGGAGATAAAACAGCAAAGGTTATAGTTAAAACAGAAAATGGATGGGTTCAGATATATTACTTTAAGCAGTGTGAAGAAAAATGAAGTTTAGGCATAAAGATATTCCAGGTGCACACCTTTAATTTTTTTTTTTGGTGTATTTTACTCACTTTTCTCCAAGTACTTGAATACTACACATTTTTCATAAGGGAAGAGAGGAATTAAATACTGTACGTAAATATTTTTGAGTGGATACACTGACATGGCTGATCCTATAGAAACACCTAACTTACCTTAGAGGCCTTCAAGAGCCCAATAGTGGCTCCAATTCAGCAGTCATATGATTAATATAACCAATCCACTACTAGATCTTATTTCCATCCTATTTAGAGAAAACACACAAGCCAGTCTGACCCAGTTCAGTCTTGCCTGAAACCTCCAGAGAATTACGCATAGATACATGACATGAGAAAACTCATTTAAAAACAGATTAACATGCAAATCTGACTTGAATTATTCACTTTACAGCATTTCTATTTTTCCAAAATAGTTGGGGGACACAGACTGTGCTCACAGAAAAGAACCTGCATATCCCAATTGCTACGTCTCAACCAACAACCATAACAGTTTCCCATTCTCTAAAATGGAACAATATAGGAAAGTCAGACAAAAATTGTGACAGATGGATTTCTCCCTGAAGGTTATGCCTCATTAAATAAAGGAAATCTAGAGAAAGAGGAGTTTGCACTAAAGACATCATTTTAGAAGTAGGACAATGGTAGGTTTTGCCTATCTCAACACAACTCTAATGATTTTAGCATCTTCAACATTCCTACCCTTCCTGCACTGGGTAGGAAGTATTCATTCAGCGGATATGTGCAACACCAATCAGTACAAAGCCCAAAAAAGGAAGTGAAAAAGGCAATTTAATAATCCAAAAACATGATATCTGTCAGGCTAAGACTCAGTTTTTCCTAAGACAGTCTCAGAAACACTAGCCAAGTTAGAATAAAATTAAGGGTTTGAGGACAAAAGGTTACAGAACAGGAAACTTATCAGCTACAGCAGTGTGAACATTCTTTCAAAAGTCATTTTTTCTCCCCAATATCTAATTGCAAAATGTCTAATTTGAAAAAATAAGGACAGGGTGAGAATGGGGAGGAGGAGGAGGAGAAACAGTTCTTCACTTCCCTGTAGCTATACCACCACTCTTTTCATCTTCAGTCCTGAAGCTGATTTGGGACTCCAAGACATTTAAATCCGAGCTCTGCTTTCATCTAAACCATGCAGAAAATCAAGTCTCCCTGTACACACACATATATATTCATAAACGTGCACACATAAGGTAAATATGTATGCATATGCACATATATATATGTATGTGTATACGCACAATATGTGAGAATATGAAGCAAATAAAATCACCTGACAGTCTGAGGATAATCATGCTGTATACATTCTGTACATCAAATATATATATATATATTCAAATACTAGAAATCAAAAGGGATATTTTGTCCACTGGGATATTTCACCACCATGGACATTAACATGGGAGAGCGCAGTTCTAGTCACCATCGAGCACAGTCCAGTTCTTGTTTTTACAACTTCTTTGCTCCCTACTCAGGATCATAACAGCTTAATGGTGACTGTCTGGACTGCTAGCTGGAACAGAAGCAAGCACTAACAAGAAAACCAAAACTTCCTCTGCTGAGGTAGCTTCAACAAGTTGTAGAAACACTATATGAGTGTTGGTTGTGATCTTTCCAATCTATACCCCCACAATCAACAGCGTGCGTGCATCCTGAAAGCACACAATTCATATTTGACTCCTGAACTACTGACACTGACAAGATCCCAGAACTTGAGAATGGTGAATCTGACACCAGAATCACAAAACTGGTGATGCCTGTCCCAAACCATAACCATCTTCAGTAAAGGATGCCTCCTTTGCTTCTTCAGGGACATAGTTAATGAAATGACCTTACACTATTTGAAATGTAACCAAATACTGATCCCCTAAGTCACGAAAACAAGAGAATAAACAAGTTCTCACGGAAACTAATAATCTAGACTCAACATGACTCAGGCATCACAAAAATAAAGATGCCACATAGCTCCAACTAAGCTTTGCATAAGTTTCTCTGGTCAGGCAGGTGAAGCTGCATCGAGGGAAGGCAAGGGAAAACATGCTGAACACTTCAGAGCTACTACACAGTTTTCTTGGCTGGAAGTGCACACACACAGTTGGTTAATCCAGTCCACAGTTAAAGACTGAGCTAGGGAGTACTATTTCTGATTTAGGATGCCAACACACTCTTGGATATCACTCCTCATAGATGCTCCTGCCATCTCCAGTTGGCTAGAAGATAATAAAACACAAGGCATCACAAGTAATTAGGATTGCATTTGCATTGTACAGAAGCCAAATTCAGCTCATGAAGGGAAGAGTGAAAGGGTTCTTTAGAACTGAGCAAGGTTGCTCACAGAATACAGGGTGACTACATGAAAACTGGAGCAAACCCTGTTGCTCATCTCCTTCTCAAGCTGCACAGCATATCAAAAGACTGAGGACTAAGTGACATTGACTGGAAATAGTCAATTTCAACTTCTTTGGTTGGGTTTTTTTCTATTAACTTCTAACTGTAAATGCCAAAATCATTGAGCCTTGCTGAAATGAAACGGAGTAAAAAGCTTACTTAAAATCTGTTCTGTGCAGAGATTAAAGTGGTAAATTTAGAATGCAATGATTAGAGAGACATTGGACTAGTTAGTGGAAAGGCAAGGGAGCATTCAGAGCACCCTAAACCTTGAAGCCATGCTTTGGGAGCCTCAGAGCTGCAGACCGCAGCTTGTCAGTCTGCAGAGGATCTGAAAGGAGGGCTGCATTGCAAGCTGCCAGGCGAAAGAACTTGCAGCAGCTCACAGGAACTGTATCCCTGCTTCAGAGGGCAAAGGGACTCATTGTGTAACTGTGAGTAATCCCCAAGGTATCAAGTCCATGCCTTGGCCAGCCGTATATGTTTCTGACAATCCGAAGCGGTCCAAATCAGAAACTGACCCTCCAAGAATGAACAATGCCAGAAAGACAAAAGTTTAGCGTTCTGGTAAATGCCACTGCAGATGTGCAAATCCTAATAGATATGAATTATTTTGCTGGGTTTAGGTGCATTTAATGGAAACAGTGAAGTGAAATTAAGAACAAATAAGAGCACAGGTGATTTCCAAAGGTACACCTGCCAGTGGCAAACAGTTTTTCCTAAGTCCTTGTTTATCTGATTAGTTGCATGCATTTCCAAAACTATATTACCTACACTTAAATATGAATTATGTGAATAGACTTAGGCCACACACTCAGTAACTTATCTGCTAGAACAATTTAATGTCTGGTACCTACATTAATCTAGTGAAATTAGTTCCAAGCTAAAGACTGAAATTCTTTATCTTTTTTGAAATATACAAAGCCAAAATGGAATGTCCTATTAATATTAGAGCATAGCTACTAGTAAAAGTCAGATAGTTCAAAGTCAGATAGAATGATCTGCTGTCCCTAAGCGCTAATACACAGAGTCACAGTAACATCTAAGAACCTATCTGTTCTAACCTCCACTGAGCAGTATAGTTGCTAATTGAACATGGAGAATGGGTTTGTTCCATCAGATGTGTTCATTTCCTCTAAGAACACCCTATGGAATATCAAATGTACTAAATATAGCTGTCAACATTAAAAGCATGCAACTCAAAAGTGCTATTAAAGAGCTAAGTGTACTTCACATGACATTATAAAGCCAAAGCCCTCTTTAAACATACATCATGTTATTAGGGACTATTCACATTAATGCAAAAATCATCATTCTTAATATATTTTACAAGACATGTCTAGGCTTCTTCCAAGGCTCAAGAGTTCCTCAATTTCTCCCACATTTACTAGTAATTACATAAATGAATCAATAGTGTTTCAAGTAGGACAAAAAGAGAGAGGTAACTGTAGCAAATCAGTTCATAAACTTTACCCACATCCAGGTAAGGCTTCAAAATAAGTGATGCAACATCTACAAATGTTTGTCATCAACTTACGTATCCTTTTATTTGCTATGCAATGTCTACGTGCTATAAATTTTTAGCTATCATCCTATATAAATATTACAGGTTTTTAGTAAGAAACATGAGGAGACTTCTAGGGAAGCCTCTGCTCAGTAACAAGTACAGACTATTTGCCTTCCCTGATGTAAATACACGTGAGACTGAGGGGTGTTGTGTTACTGCAAAAATGAAAGCATGAGGGAATTTAGAAATAACTAGGCCTAGGGAACATGTTGCTAAAAACACAAGCATTGTTCCTATGTCATAAGCAGAACTACTGTACATCTGCTTACTTTCAGAGGCCTCTTTCTTTTACCTCTACAATTCCATGCAAATTAACAGCGCTCCACCGATGCTGTTTGGTAGCAAAATTGAACATGTGGGGCTGGTACTTTAGTCTCTGTCAGAAAGAACTCAAACACTGATGGGAGCTCTACTCATTTAAGAATACTAGAGTTAAGCACCACTAGAAGAACTGATAACAGAATATTTCAGGTGAAAAATGTATTCATTTTAAATGACCCCTACTACATACCCCTCTGTTAGTCTGCTTGTCCTTGAACATACAAACTTCGTTTCAAAGACAACTGATTTTAAACAACACGGTGTTAAGCACAGCAAGCAATTTACACATCTCCCTCAACTGCCCCCTCCTTCTAGTTTGTGGGAATTAATATAATTTTAACTATTTTATTTCTACCCTAAAGCATGCACAGAGACCACTATCTTATTCTAAAAGTAGCTGAAGGTAAATGCAAAATGTGCTTCCAGGAAGTTAAGGAAAAACACCAAACAACCCTTCCATGGACAACATGCAGTCTCTTAAGAAACTGGATAGCTACTCAAATTAGAGAGTAAAATTAGCCCTGGCCTGGTAGAAAACAACAGATAACAACAGTAAGTAGTCTATAAATTCAATCACATGCTGAGGTGTCTCAGTTCCAACAAGCCAGATGGATAAATGAGTTACTAGATCACCTATTACACACTGGTAAACAAGACTCCTAGGAATAGTCTCCTCTCTACAGCAAATTGGGTCAGTTTAAAATACTAAGAGATCCACAGATCAGTAATGTCTCTTCTAGAACTCTGAGTACTGCTTAACAGAGCACTTTGGAAACCAACTAATTCTGGCCTTTACCACAGTAACCGAAACATTCATGCTATTAATGTCAGCATGGCCTAAAACTGAAAACATACCCACAACAAAACACAGTAAACTCGCAGAAGCAAAACTGGGTTTTGCCTCTGGATAAAGCCTAATATTAATTTCTGGAGTTAAACACTGATACTGTTGTTCCAACATGGGCTGATCCAAGGCTGGGGGGATGGGGCAGGAATTAATCCAGGGTAAAGAGCAGCTACAAAAGCACAAATTAGCATCCAGAAAAGATTTCTCCCTTGTTTATAAACCACACATTATTAGAGCCAAATCCCACAGGCCTTGTTTTTGTAAGTATTCCCATCAACTTCAGAAGCCATTTTGCCTAGCTTTTCCTCAGCCAGGAAAGGCAAATGCACTCCTTGTGACAACCAGCATAATCCTCTTCAGTAGCTCATCGACTCTTTACTCTTACTTGCTGCCACAGAGCAGTGACTTTTATATGGTTACAGATTTCCCACTGCAAGCACTCAATGAGGAATAGTGAAGCTCTGATTAGACATTACAAAACCTTCTCGGAAGGCTTTCTGAACTACAGCCAGCAGGATTCCCTGCAGCATTAAGGACCAGTCTTGCTCCCACTACAGTCTGTGGGAGTCTTGCCAAAGATGTAAGTGGCATGATGACTGGTCTCCAACAGCAGATATTACCCATCAAGACTTGATTAAAGACCTACCCACCTGCAAATATATAATAAATAAAGGGCTTAATTGCATAATTAATTACAAGGGCTTTTAATCCACAATAGACACCACCATAGGTTTTAGGTAGGCCACATACACCAAACAATTCATTAAATCATTATTGCCTGACATCAGTTTACAGGAAGATTGCAGAGGGATTCAAAAGATACATATTTTCAAGAACCAGATAACACGACAGGATGCAATAAAGTGAAATCAAAAGAACACCACCACAGCCTAGACCTACAGGCAGAAATAATTTCATACTGAGTACACAAGCTTCCAACAAAGGTTTTCTTAACAATATATGCATGATGGGCAGTGATTTTGGATAGTAAATACAGCACTGCTACTAGACTTTCCCTTTTCCAAAGCTCCAGGCAGAGACATAGCAGTGTACACAAGTGGGGTGTAAAGTCAATGGGATTACATTTTCCTAATTATTTTCTGCTTGAGGTTTACATCACATACACAAAATGAGATCAGCCGGGACTTACCTCTCTAACAAATCACTCAGACTTAAACATTGCTCAGATAAACAAAAGGGGGGGCGCAAGGCTGAGAAAAGGCAGAGAAGTGCTTCTTCAATCACAGTTGCAAGGAACAAAAACCTGGAGGGGGAAAAAAGCTGTTGGACCGCCACCAAATCTCCCCCCACTAGAGACAAGAGCCCATCTGCTGAGCTCTGCAACTTAGCTTTGACTACCATTCAACTCGCGTCTCTGCAGAGATCAATCTACAGAGCTGGCAGATGGACCCCTGCTTCCCTGAGTCGCTGTGTTATTTGTTTAATAAATTTAATTAATATCCATACTGCATTGGATTGCTCCCAGAAAGGGGGCTGCAGCTCGCTCTTT
>NW_009916026.1:13256-47705 GCF_000696875.1 Nestor notabilis
TTCCCAGAAAAGACCAGATAACAGTACCCCCAGGCCATTGAAAAATTAAAAGTGCCATGTGCTTACATTACTTCGCATGTATTAATTTTTGCAGTGCACTAATTTGGTTTTGAAGCCTATTTTAACTTTATGAAAGTATGGGATTTTTAAAGAGTCGTAATTCATTTTGGTTTATATCAGTTACAAGATTAGTTGGAAAGGACCCAGAAAAGACCAGATAACAGTACCCCCAGGCCATTGAAAAATTAAAAGTGCCATGTGCTTACATTACTTCGCATGTATTAATTTTTGCAGTGCACTAATTTGGTTTTGAAGCCTATTTTAACTTTATGAAAGTATGGGATTTTTAAAGAGTCGTAATTCATTTTGGTTTATATCAGTTACAAGATTAGTTGGAAAGGAAAAAAGCATCAAATATAATTGGTTTTCCAGAAATTTTATTTATTTACAAGAAAAACAAATTGTTAATGAGGGTGTCTCCTCAGGCAACATATATTGTCACAATTTCTGCCAGCAAGTTACAAGCATTCAGGGTCATGTTGGACAGGCTTTACTTTAATGCTTAAGAACCTACTTATTTTAACCAATAAAGACATATTCAGCCCACATAAAATAATTTTTAAAAGCATGACGAATGAAAGAAAACCAAAACTACCAGCAAATTTTTACAGTTAAAAGCGTAATGGAACAACACAGACTAAGATATTCCAGAAGCAAGAGGGAGCATAAAATATGCACAAGTGTTGAGAACAAAAATGTTATTTGTCTTCAATATTAGCATTTCATATTTGCTTCATTTAAAAGCTCTCATTTTTCATGCTAAAAAATGAAATTGAGACAGAAGAATATTATTTCAGTCGTGCCTATTTAACTCCTAGAGGTGTGTTAACTGAATACACCTCTCTTTGGGTCCCATTTCCTTATTAACTCACCTTATGGCTGGAATATTTCACCCTCATGCTTATTAGCTCAGTTCCAGCAGCAGGTGTCCTAGCGGACACTACAGCCTTGCCAACATTATCTTCAGCATCTAACCTTTCCTAACACCTTTTTCCAGAAGTAACTGTGGCAGGAAAGGTTAAGCACACCTAAACACTTATCTCTGCCTCTGGGGAAGGGAGGGTGAGAGGTACCCATCTCTCAGGTCAGCCAGCACACCTGCTCCTGGACCAGCTCTAGTCCATTGCAATTGAAGTCAGCCTTATTTACTCAAATAACGAGGTTTAAATAAGAGGCCTTTGCTAGCTTAGGTGATTATGAGTGAAGCAGGTTAAGGAACAATAAGACACACAATACTGCATGCAAATCCAAAGAGGCATTTAACTGCTTTTAGTTAACTACCACTCCCTCTCCCCTTGCTGGTACTCTATCCCTACACATCATCTTTTCCACCGCTGCTGCCATTTTCATAGTGAACGTCTAACCTTACCTTCAGAAAGCAAAACAGTAAGAACACCAGTGACCACCAGTATTGATCACCATCAAAACCAGCAGTAATAAGTCAGGAAATGAGGGCTAGTATACTTCAGTGGTGTCCAGAAACAATTACCTTCTACTTCCAGAATGAAACTCACTTGGTGAGAGGATCCAGGAAGGCAGCCCTTCATGGAACAAGACCTGCTCAAAACAGCTGAAGACACTTCTGTGTGCTCTGGCCACATGCTTTGCAGTTGCAGCTCCTGGAGAAGTAGAGGCAGAGCCAGCTACAGGGCAGAGTCTGGCAGCATCCCCATCCACAAAAGCAGGAATCACAGCAAAAGAAGAAGTGCCAGAGGATTAGAGCCACTCCAGGGATAAACTTTAAGCAATCCTTTCCCTTCTCAATCTCAAGTATTGCTACCCAGACCTCACTGGAAGTGTTTCAAGGAGGTGCTTCGCACAAAAATCTTGCACAGCTCAAAAAGGCGGCACATTCATTGACAGATTTTTTGGGGTTTTTTGCAGGTCTGGGGCATTTGACTGTTTTCTGAAAGATATTAAGATTTTCCTTCTCAATGCAACATCTAAATCTTTTCTCTCATAACTTTAGCTTCTTAAAATATTTACAAAGTCAAATGATAAGCAAACAACAACTGGCTACCAAATATTTACATCGTAGCTTTTACTCATTAATCCTCTTGTGGTTTTTCTAAAATTATTATTCATTATTCCTGTGAGCAGGGAAGCTGAGACAGAGACACAACTTGCCACAATCACTCCCCCAAGATCAGCAGTACGGTCAACAGCAGAGACCTCATTCACTCATGACCTGAAACTCTTCCTTACTCAGTACCTAGAAAGATCACAGTAAGTAGTTGGAGTCTTGAATATAGTGAACACCAATAAGGTTTTTTTGGTAGTTTTTGGTTTGTTGGGTTTTTTTTTTTTTGGGGGGGGGGGGGTTGGCTTGTTGGTTTGTTGTTTTTTTTACATGGGATTTACATTGCAGAGTGATGGAAAGGCAGAAATACTATGGAACAAGTCATCGACATACTATATTCCACTAATTTCAAGAACTTCAAAATCAGGTACCGCATTACATCATTTACAGTGACTATGTCACTCTTCTACAGGACAGGTCTACTACCCCAGGAAACGAAAATCCTCCTTACAGCCACTGCACAGTGTTAGTCAAAGTTCCATGCACCTCAACCATGACTAGTGAAAGCCTGTGGGGTGAGGGCATAGTTCATCCTTTGTACAGAAAACATCACTGGCTTCTTTGCCAGGAAATGGTGGGAGGTGCAGATCCTGTCTATTAAGGGAAACATGCAATGGACTCACCATTTCCCAGAGGCTATGAATGCCTCGCAACTTGGGACTTGACTTAGCAGAGAAGTTTCTAGCTCTGTTTTTCACTGCCTTGGCAACCTCATTTCCTCACTATGATTCAGTTTTGTTTGCCAAAGGGATGCTGGTCATTTCTTGTCTCATCATACTGAGCTGCCTTGATATGATTAACTTCTTTTTAAGCCTCATTTCTCCAACCATAACATTTTTTTGTAAATTGTTATTTATCATCCTCTAAACTCGAAGTGAAATATGTCTTGAAAAAATTAGATATTTCATTTCCCAAAATATAATGAAAACAAGTCTGAAAACAGCACAAGGGAAAGGGGAGGAACAAAACTTGCTATTTGATGGAAAATTCTGATTGAATTTTGCTTTGTATGAAGCAGTTAGGAGTTTTTTTGGGGGGTGGTTCCATTTTTTGGTTTTGTCAGCTTCTCCCTGAAAACTAGCTACATAAGCAATAAGGATTTACTTTTAAAGAGAGAGTCAGGAATTTCAGACATCAAGTGCATAGTCAGATGTCTGAAAAGGAAATTAATTTTAATGCAACAGAAAGATCAATATTCTTTAAATGAAAATCATGCCGTTATATTCAGGAAAAGCAGTTTTCTTGAACTAAAATCTGTCTGCTTTCATAGCAGTACTAATCTCCACAACACACCACACACTCATAATGGTGTATGAGTTAATCAGACTACATCTGCCTGAATTTACTTTCACGTTTTCAATGATATGTTATTAATTGGAAAACTAATTCACCTGGTAGTCATTAAAGACACAATATTATTCATATTCCCCTGTGAAGTTATATGCATGTAAAATACTGACAGTTATCTATATAACTGATATACCATAAATCCCACACAAGCTCTTTATAAGACATTAAAATCTAAACCTCTCCAACAGATATACATCTGACTTTTTTTTCCCCCCAGACATAATGTACTTTTACATTCAGGAGTGCATAGACCTTTCCAATTCTTTTTCCTTGGCAAATCTCTATCTCAAAACACTAAAATGACAGGAGAGGTAAGGCTACTCTTAAAAAGATAGACCAAATGCTGGAAAAATCAAAGGAAATGTAGCTATTGTGACTCTTCTATATAAAAGTAAGCATGCAAGTCTCAAGCTTACCTTTTAACTTATGTCTGCATAAGAGCATATATGTTATATGCTCTGCATTTTACTTTGAGTATGATAATTTTGCTTTACGTGAGCTGTGTAGACTAACAAGGAGGTGAAGAATTCTTCCAGATATTACCCTCTTCAACTGCAATACAGAAGGAAAAAGTTCTTTGTAAAAGCAAATGAATAACACTCTTAGCCTTCCTTGTGTCTCTTTCCAAAGCAATCACAAGTTGAATTGATAATGCGGCTTCCAGAACAATGAGAATAGTCCTGTTCTGCCAATATACACATGATGGTATGTTTATGTTTGGTTGGTTAGTTGGTGGGGGCATTTTGTCTGTGCTTATTGGCTTTTTAAGGCTTATTTTTATTTTTACAACTTCCAAGTCAACGTAGGATTTCAATTTAACAGTAGTGCAATTCATCTGTTACTAAAACCTTATCCGAGTTTCATAATAAATTTCAATCAAGTAATGAAATACTATCACTGCTGATCAGATTACTATATTACTGAATACACTAAATGTAACCCAACATACCCCTATTTCTGATTCCCTAGACATAATCAATAAGAAAGATTGTAAGAGGAGCACTTGCAAAGACTTCAGGTCATTGTGTGCTTAGATGCAGGCAGAAATCTGTGGGTTAGATTAGGGAGAGGAAATGCAGGACTTCATAACATAATCCAGCACTCCTTTCACCTCATTTTGGGCAGATCACCTGGGAAGTGTGTTAGAGCTCTCTCACTCCAATCAGCTGCTGCTACCGGTTGTTAGAAGATAGTATCCTACCATTAATATCTCTGAGTACATCTTTGGTTATCATTCTGGACAACTTTGCTAAACCAAGAGGTATTTTCCACAGGCTTGTGTAACACGGCTGATCTAAGGTCAATCACCAGTTCAAATGAAATAGCTACTGGAAGAATTTACCATGAAAAGGAAGCACTGTCTGTCCTTAAGGCAGGGAGGTAACACCAGCAAGAAAGGTTAGTAAAATATGAGCTCAAGGTAGCAACTGGAGCTTCAAGCTGATCTCTCATCACATTATCAAAGATAGACAATTAATTTCTTTACATAAAAAGAAAAAAAAGGAGACATCCTAATACGCAGGCACTACAATTACAATATAACTGACAAACACAATGATATGCTTTGACAAGATGACAAATATATATTGACTGGTATTTAAAATATCAGCTAGAAAATCTTTACGAGTATTTTTAGGTGTCAAATGGACTTTTCAGAGATCAGAAATCATGACAAGATGGACAAAATTCCTTTTTGTGGAGTGTTCCAGCATCCAGCTGCTTAATTTTACCAAAACCAAATGAAAACTAGCTAAAATTAAAAACCTTAAAATGATTTAAAAAGTCTTTTGAGGACATGTTCAAGCAACAAGGCATTTAAAACAAACTTGCAACTCACTCACTTGAAAATGTGCTAAGCAGCAGTGGACACTTAATTATATGTTCAGAAGGGGACAGCAGTGGACACTTAATTACATGTTCAGAAGAGGAATGATGTTACCTTAATTGCCTTAGCCATATAACAAGTGTGAGGAAAGAAGCCAGTAAAAGCAATAGTACTTTACCCAGACATCATTTATCCCAGCTTCTGGACTGTGGGATTCACTTCAGGTTTGAGTTACTAATACAGGGAGGAAAGAAAAGGTGGGAAAGAAGGAAAAAAAAAATAAATAATAAAGATCAATCCCATGTTCCAAAAGCTCCACACAGAGGCTGTAACTAGAAATGGATAACTTGGAGCTCCTGCAACAGTCATTGACAGTTAATTTCTAGAACAGAAAACAAGGAAAACTCTTGCTCAGGTCTAGTGAGTGGGCATTATAGCATCTGGGAGATGAATCATCTTTTACAGAACTCAAGTGTGTTTAATAAGGATGAGCTCATTCTAATAATGCAGTCTGACAGGCTGACATTCCTAGTACTGACTTTTGAGGTCACTCTGACTTTTTACGTAACTTCTTTCCCCCCTCAATAATCTACTAATATATTGAGTGCTAAACCTCTACCACAAACTGACTTTTACTACTAGTGTGTATCTGAATTACACCAGTGGTGCTAAGTGAGCAAAAACTGTAGAAGAAATTTCAGAAAGCAGATGCCCTGAAAAACCATTTTTTGTGACAGCATCCTAGTTTACAACTTTCCTGAAGACAAGGTAGTATCCTAAAACTACCTTGCCTAATTAGGATGCAAGATTTCCAAATTCTGTGTGTCACGCAACCAAACATATGACATTTTTAATATGATCGTCTAGTATTATTTTCATTAATCCATCTAACCTGCAGATTATTCAAGCAGTTCCACTTCCAGAAGGCCTTGAATTAAACACAAAGTAGTAAAAATTATCATTATGATGACAAGCAAAATAGTGCTCTGCATTTTGGACCTTGGACAGGACATCTGAATCCAGCTCCAACAGTAGCGCAATTCAAGCATTTAGAGATCTAACTGCGCTATGACTAAGCCTAAATTTTGAGTATTTAGAAGAAGTTAAAACAATTGAGATGTAGCTAGCTGCAGCAAGCTGTAACACACCCTGATGGTGAAAGCAGAAAAGTAAACATATATACTTCAGTGAGTCAATCATGCAGCAGAATGCAGGAACCATCCTTCACATGTATATGGGATGTGTATCATACATATAGGAGAGAATGTAAAACAAAGGTCTAAAATGCCACCAGTGCCAAAGCTTTTTGGAAGTTTTGTTGAGTAACCTACCCCACAACATCTGGTATGAGTTAACATTATTCGGAAAATCTGAAGCTAATGTATAAGAATTTCAGTCTGGAGAATTTCAGGTTCTTACTGACCTTGCATAATTCTTGAAGTCAGTGGGAAGCCACAATATTCTGTATATGCTTAAGAACTCGAAGAGCAGCACCACAAACCCACCTGATACATATGCTGTGTTAAAAAGGAAAAAAATCAGTAATTTTATGTAAATAAAACTACTGCAAACATGAGTTTGTTACAGCCTTTTGTCAAAATTTCTTTGTTTACAGCTCAGTCTTAAATAACTGATGGAGTTCTTGTACAACTACAGCTCAAACAAAAGAAACACTGCAGAAGTGTAAGGAACTACCAGTGTATTTCTAAGTAGCCGATCAGGTAGTTATTACAGACTGCAAATCAGCATGCCTCAACTTTGACTCTGCTGTAAGATACTTACAGCAGAGTCAAAGTTGAGGCATGCTGATTTGCAGTCTGTAATAACTACCTGATCGGCTACTTAGAAATACACTGGTAGTTCCTTACACTTCTGCAGTGTTTCTTTTGTTTGAGCTGTAGTTGTACAAGAACTCCATCAGTTATTTAAAACTACAGCTCAAACAAAAGAAACACTGCAGAAGTGTAAGGAACTACCAGTGTATTTCTAAGTAGCCGATCAGGTAGTTATTACAGACTGCAAATCAGCATGCCTCAACTTTGACTCTGCTGTAAGATATGTTCAACTCTCCATTGTCCCTATTTATCTCCTAATAATAGGAAAAACTTGGGGTTTCCTCTATCAGGTCAAGATTGAATGCATAGTGACTGTTTATATGATTCAAAAACATCCACCTACAGTATTTTGTGTAAACCCTCAAAATACCAATAGGTTATAGTCTTCAGTCACACTATGGACTGATATGAAAATGTTCTAAAGAAGGAAGGTCCTTCTTTTCACATCTTTAGAACTACTGAACTCTTCAGGAAACCCCTACCTTTCCGATCAGAGTTTGTTTTCTTTCAGATAATGTCATTTTATGATGATGTGAAGCTGGAGGCTAGATAGACTCCACAGCTTTCTTGTGGGATTTTTGTCCAAACAGGAACTAGAAGCTCAATCTGACAATACAAATGCTGTATTTTTAAAAACAACACAGTGGAAGGGGAAAAGTCAAAACCTTTAAAAATAAACAGAATAAACCTTTCTGCAACAGCCTTGTATTATTTAGAAGTGACATGGCGTCAGGTAAACTGTTTCACACTGCTCAAAATTAATTTCACACTGAATGACCTGACTAAATGTTTCATGTCAAAAAATAAATCTTTGCAAAAGACACCATCTGATCTACACCACTTCACTCAAACTTACAGTGAAAAAAAATATCCTCTGAAACATAAGTTTTTCTGATTGAAATACATGTCATTACTGGGTGACCATTAAATACTCTGACAAAAACAAAGTAGTTATCTTCTAAATACTGGATGAAACCCAAACAAACAGTGGAGTCAACTAATCTGAGCAGAGCAGATAGGACAGATGAGCAAAGTTAGCTTAAAATCACTCCGAAGTCTCCACATTTACTGTCTGGCACTCACACCACCAGTCCCCATATACCATCATCCCAGCTCCAACACTTTTATTCCACAGAAACAACCTATAGTTTCATGCAACAAATCTAAGCAGTTCTTGTATATATTTGATAATATACCAGTATCACATATTAGCTCTCTAAACTTGGACTAAAACTAACAGCCTGGGCAGGGAAGAGGGGAAGGGGAAAAAATACACACCAAAACCAACAAACCAAAACCTAAAAAAATAAAAATAAAAATAAAAAATCCACCAAAAAAACCCAAACAATCCCCCGCCCCCCAAAAGCCTTCATGAATCCAGCCTGGTTTTGTACAACCTCATGTTTTCTAAAGACTAAACTTTTCTCTTGGTGGAAGTGCCACAAACAATGGAATGTATCTACCTCTTTCGAGAGTTTTCTACCTTCCCTTTAAGCCAGAGCAGTTTCCTGATACTACTTAGTGAATTCCTCTACTTTCATTTAACTGAATACTCCTTCCTCAAGTCCCATCTTCCTGACACACCAGGACACTGAAGACATTAGCACAGGTCCTGCTGTGCTGTACAAGTTGAACCAGAAAAACTACCACAATGCACATCAGCAGCAAAAGTCAAAGAAATTCTGAGGCCCCTGAAAAAACAGTAGAGGCAGGCTGGTGTTTTCCCACCGCAGATCTGGCCATTCTTGACATTACATCTGTTCAAATACATTTGCAATGTTTTTCTCTGGACTATTCCTCTCAGATTTGGGAAAGAAGAGTGTAAAAGTTTCAAAAGTGTTCTAAGAATTTAATAACCAAACTTCATTTAGAGAATGCAGTGAAGGCTGCTTGACCTGCTCTTAGGTCCTTACAAAATACAGAAACACTCATTTTTTTCCTCATCTTCTTTAGAAAATAACATTTCTAAATTAAAGCCTTTCTTTTAGCCTCATATAACTTTGTTTTCAAGCTTCAGATAAGATTTCTATTTTCAGAAGTACTGGCTTACAGAATGACCCTTGCTTTAATAAGGCTCTTCCACATTATAAACACTGTGAGTGTATATCTCAATCTGCATGAGCCTCTTACTGGTAGAATTTAAGATACTTCCAATAAATATCAATTACCTTAATGAAGGAAAGCTTTTCTTCTTGTAATCTACTACCACTTCTACACTTACTGGAGTGCATTTAAGAAACTCATCCTTAAGAATTGGGGATCTCAAGTGTGACTAGGACTCTGAACTTTCACGCCCTCTTAGTCTGAACTTAAAGAAGTAGAAACCCTCTGAACCCTGCAAAAGTCACTCAGTTTGCAAGGTTTCAAGTCCAATTGGAGATCAAATCAGATTTTACAGATTCTCTGCTGATAAATTGCCACCTCTCTGAATAGCAGAGACTGCTGGCTTGTGAAGTTTATTTTTAACTGATAGTTAACTTTAACTTACAGTTATATTTTAATTTATAGTTATTTAAAATTTAATTACAGTCATGTCACTCAAAGCTTTGTACAGGCTTTCTTTTTTAATGGTAGACATAAATCAGTAAAATAAATTAAGTGCCACTGACTGCTACATAGTTATATGGCAAATTAATGAAATCATTCAGGAATACACAGGTAATATAGGCATAAACAATACTGAATCCAACAAGTGGGGCAAATGTGCTATCAAACCTGTCACGCAGCCATGAGAGGAGTGAAGGGGTACACCATGAAAGACAGCTATCTGCTTATTTTAAGTAGCAGCATACGCACAAGCCTCAGTTATTAACCCACATCTTAGCAATTCCACTGCACTTGCTGGAGCAGTGTTCTGGTTTTTCACATAGTTCTTTTGACAGCTTGCCAGCCTTGATGTTTGCTATCTCTTTTTATAGCCTATTTTAGTAAATTAAAAGTCATCTTTGTACCTATTGGACAGATGCAGCTCTTGTGCAGTGATGACTATTACCATACTTCAAGGTTGTGTTTTGGAAACACCATGTTAGTCTCTAAGGCCTTCTGGAGGGCTTTTAATGTAGCATACTCCCCCTTTCATGGCTGCCGTTCACAGCCCAGGTCTGTGTAAAACACTTCCCTTATAGTCATTCATCCACAATGCCACTATTTACATACTATCGTAGCCAAACTGTATATCTCAACTGAGAAGTCTTGAAGTAGCCCCGAAAATCTACGAGATTGTGATTCTGTAAGCAAAATTCTGTCCTCCAAATCACCAGTGATCCAACGCACTTGGGTCTTGTGAAAAAGATACTAGATTTCAAGAGTAACACATTTCTGGAGATGCTGCTTTCTGAATAGTGTAACGTAACCATTCTGTCCTCTTCATGTGACCAAGGGTCTCTGGTCTGAAGACCAGGAATATTAACCCCAATGTCCTAACCCAATCCTGCCATGGATATTGCATCTCATTTCTGACTATGTAAATAGCCTATCCATTTTCAGTTTGATGGGTTGGGGTTTTTTTTCCTTCCTAAAAATGTTATGTATTCCTACTGCTCACTGTTAAACAGCTTCCGAGTTTCACTACCGAGGTGCTACATGTCAGGGGTGGATGAAGTGATCCTTTTATATCAATTAGCAATTACTGTAAAGTGCTTTGGGGTGAAATGCCACAAAGGATTAGAACTTCAAGGGAAGAATAAGCAGCAGGAGCACACGAACTCATAAATGGCATAGATCCTATTTTATGTAAATTGCCCTAGTAATAAAGAATGAGCAAAAGGTCAGATAAATACAGAAAATGACATATAAGCAGAGTAGTCTCTAAATAGACTATTTCTCTCCAGTTTTCTCAGGCACTAGTGCGTCTCTAGGCCAATAGCTCCCTCATCTGAGCATCTGAAATATTCAGTAATACAATATTCTTCAGTTTTACCACCCTGCAAGCTAATTTCATTCCAGGCTAACATAGCGTGAGCTCATAAAATCCATCACAGCAGAATCAAAATCTGCCCCAAATATGGCAACAGAACAAAAAACCCAAACCACATAAACCTCTCTTCTCTTCCCAAGAGACGCACACAGAATTCCACTTCTCACACACACACAAAAAAAAAAAAACAGAAAAAAAAACCCACAACAAAAAACCAACACATGAAGAGCAAATTATACACAGTGCTTAGTGGAACATTTAAAAGTACCCCCTGAGCATGCAACAAAGTCCTTTATTAATAGCACAAAAAAGGCTTTTATTATATTTCTTTCATATTTTGAGAAATAAACACTATAGTAAACCAAATACCTTCAAAACACCTCAAACTCGGTACAATAAACTGATTTTCATTTCAGTGAAACAAATGACCCAATGCCATGTGTCCCATTTAGCATGATTTTTCAGAAAGTGCATACATATGATTTCCACATCATTAACTCGTATTCCTATGTTCTAAATGCCTTGTAGTTCTGCTGGGGAAACATAAGTTCATTCATGGTGTTAAAAATGCTACCTTTTATACCTGGGATATTTTACCTGTTCAGTTATTTAATGAGCAGCTACTGTGGCTGAAAAAAGCATAATAAAAGATCAGAATTATTTCTCATGCAGTTCAAATTTATTCTTTTTAAATGGGTAGGTTAAAATTGATACCCTTAAAGATATAATTATCTACTCATTTTAGAATATAATTTTTATATGTGCAGTATATGCTATTTAATCCAATATAACTATGTAATTGCAACACAGTCTTGTGTTCTGTATGCACAATGGAACAGGTATGAATGAAAAGACAGAAGGGACAAAAATAATCACAACTGAGAAAGAGCAATCTCTTGTTAAGGCAGAGAACTGCAAGTCAGAAGATGACAATTCACCAATTCCTTCACAGATTGACTATACTACCACAAATAGAAAACTAGTCTTTCTATGCCTTTTCTTACCTGTAAAGCAGGTAGTACATTTCCCTGGCCTTAGAGATATTATAATGCTTCATTTATTAACACTTACAAAGCATTCCTGTTTGCACACACCTGTGCAGATGGGACAGCCACTGGATCTGATGACACACGAAATGCTGCAGAAGCTTTCCACAGGTAGTACTTGTCATTTAAGAAAATCCAGAGACTAGAAGTCTCAGACAAACCCGTAACTTTTTACTCAGTGGTTAGCATTGACTTGAGCTGAAACTCGTTGAATGCCAAAGAAATGTTACAGAAAGCATTACTACTACATTGGATATTGGAAAGCACTGATGCTAAGCACACATCAAAGTTGGAATTTAGGCGTGAAGCACCATTCCCTGTCACCAGCACTGCTGCCCAGCTCTATGCTCTACACCATCACCCAGCTTCTCTCTTCTGTAAATCTGCTCAAAACAAAATGCAAGATACTTACCCGAGAGAGAAGCCCTTCTGAGAGACAGCCTGTGCCAACCAGGCTGTCCCCTTTCACCATTTACTTCTAGAATTTGAAAAGCTTATGCATTTTATTAGATATCCAACAAAATGAGCCAACCAAATCTCAGAATGAGTCATTTACCAAGAAGCAAGATGAAATGAAAGAAAATTACCTCTTTTAAAAGTGTTCAGAATGTCTCCAGACTGCATTCTCTGCTCAGTTGCAGCCAAACCAAAAAAGATTAAGACATTTTCCAACACAAAGCTCACACATACACAGAAGAGTTTTAATAGAGCATCAGCACCAGAATTTCTCCCATACCTCACTCTATGAGTATACCTTAAAACACCTTATTTAACTTTGTTAATCTTAGATTATATGTGATCCATTAACCAATATTAAGTTATGAAGCCTTCAAACACACTTCTGAGTTTGAAAGACCTTATTTAGCTGAAGTTGCTTTTGCCCATTTCTGCAATTTCTGCTTTTGATAAGTGGAACTGCTGAAACACAAGAAAGCAAATGCTGTCTAAAGTATCAGGTCATTTTATGGGAAAAAAAAAAACCAAACAAAAAACCCAAAACACACAAACCAAAACCCTACAGACACCCACCCCCCAAAAAAAAAACAACCCTGACCCTGATTTATGATGTGGTTTCTATTAATTTTTGCATCTTTTAGTAACAGAGCAAACCTTTCACTTGCATATTTTCCATTAAATCTTCAGGTGCTTTTTAGCTGCAGAACACCAGGAAAAACCCTAAATCCTGGCTGGTTCTCTAACTGGCCAGTTAAGAGTAATACAAGTGATAAACCCACGCAGAACAAGAGTTATTCAAGATACAAGTTAAGAAACAAAAGAAAAAAAAAATCAAGATACTGTTGTGCATGAAAACAACGTAAAAACAAGGAAAATTTTATTTACAGGAATTTTTCTCTATTATCTGAAGGGAAAAGAAACTCCAAAGTTTTCACATCACAGTTAAAAAATCAACCTTTAGAATACCAAACACCTGCATCATGTACCGCAGAGTTGCTATGGCAATTCTTCATTTACAAGGAACAAAATCAAAAGCAAATCACCAACACAGCCTCTATGTTAAGCAAACAGCACACCTGTAGGCCTGATGATGGGGGTTAGCACATCAGGTAACCAGAAACAGAGCTCAGCATTTCTCAAGTCCTCACAGATACAAATGCTCTTACCTCTAACTCCCAGACCTTGTTTAATCCCTGTGAATAATTCCCAATAACCTACTACAGGTGCAATGCCACTACATGCAGAATTTTGCAGTAATAACTCGAACTGTCTTTCCCAAGTAAACCTTGTCCTTCCTGTTATGGTACTGTATACTTGCCTTCTGCTCTATCAAACACAGGCTAAAACCCAGCTGATGGGATCACCAGATTGCCTTTGTTCCTTCTTGTACAGCTCCCTGCTCCAAAGACGTACCATGCTGAAATACAGTGTCTGGCTTCTACCTTTATACAAAATAGCAGAGCACCCCATTACAACTGCAATGTAACTACAACTCGGGCTGGGTGACAAAAAAGTCACTTAACTCTTATGTGTGTAATGCTGCTGGTGTCCAGTATTCCACACACAAGCTGAAGAATGAGAAGGGTATGCAGTAAAAAGAAATCCATCCTTAATTAAGAAAGCTGCTACACTGTTACCAGCAAACTCCTTTTAAGTTGTATTGCTCAAGAGTGTTCTGCCTGTACACTCACAGTTGAATATCTAAACTCTTCTCTCCTTAGAAATATACCCATTCATCAGCAGGGAAGAAGGGTGAAAGGGAGAAAACTCACAGGCTGAGATAAAGGTTGTGTAACATGGCAGGGGGGTTGGAACTGGATGATCTTAAGGTCCTTTCCAACACTAACTATTCTGTGATTCTAATACGTAAAGCTAAAGCCATGCACACAAGCAAAGCAAACCAAGGAACGCATTCAGTACTTCCCATCAACACATGGGCATTCAGCCATTGCCAGGAAAGTGGGGCTCCACCACATGTAACAGTCCCTCTCATTGGGATCCATCTGCTGTGGTGCTCACTCAGGACAGGAGAGGTGGTGTGTTGCATTTTTTCCTTCCACAAGTTAAGAACTGAAGCAGCTTTTAGAAGTTATTGAGAACTAGTCAGTATGATATATTCATAGTAGATTTTTCTCTTGAACACAGCTCAGTCCCTACTGATGCAGTCAGCAAACCCACACACACTTCAACTGTGTTATCAATGCCTGCGAATCGCAGCCTTCTGCATCTCCAAAGCAGTTCAGAGGCATGAGGAGAGGAAAGAAACACCTTTCAGTCTGCTCTAACCTATCTCCCACAGATCACCCCAGCAATGACTTTTTATTACACCATTTTAAAATTAAACTGTATCATAAATTACATGCCTAGGTATAGAGGTACATAACACTGCACACATGTACACACAGCATTCTTATAGATTATTTTTTTTATGAACAGAAATTTGGCCTCAAAAGCTCTTATTTCTCTAGATATCTTCCCTCAGGATCCCTGTTGTCAGCTATTCCACTTCTGCTTTTTTCTTCCCTTGTTCCCCAGCCTGGTAAAGTTGGAAGACAGGGTAAGATTAAAAACATTAAAGATTAATTAGGAACATTTTATACATTTTTAAAATCCACCTTTAAAGAAAATAAATAATAATTAAGAAAAAAAAAAAGGCAACCCCCCCACCCCAGTCTAGTTGATGCAGAGGAAGAGGCAGTGCAGGAATTCAGTCTGCTTTGCCCATGTGGGCACGGGCAGCACCATGCAGGGACATGTGTCTCAGCATGGTGATGTGGCTGTCCTGCCTGAGGGATCCAGACTGATTCCTTTTAAAGACAGTCAAACTACATCTGTGTGGCGTTAAGCACAGCCCCAGTCAAGATGACCTGGTTTCCTTTCTTTTGGTTTGCTTCATCACTGTGTGACATTCAGGCATTCAGGTTTGCTCTCAACCTGCCAAGGCATTTTTCTATCCGCTCATTATTTGGGGGCCATCCACTACCTGCTCTATAGATTTCTCATGTTTGTAGCTGATATTTTGTATCTCACGTTTGAAAAATTATTATTGTTTTAAAGCAGGAATTCATAGAATCACAGAAGTGTTTGCGTTGGAAAGGACCTTAAAATCAGCTAGTTCCAACCCCCTGCCATGGGCAGGGATGCCTCACCCTACACCATGCTGCCCAAGGCTCTGTCCAACTTGTTCTTGAACACTGCCAGATATGGAGCATTTACCACTTCTTTGAGCAACCTGTGCCAGTGCCTCAGCCCCTCACATCTTTATTATGGTTATTTGTCTTCCCTCTTTCCCAATATATTACTTGAGATGCTAAAGAACATTCAGAAATGGCAATTTTTAATTTTTAAAGCTTAAGACAAGAACAACCCAGGCTGGTTTGTTGTTGTGTCGTTTGGTTTGGTTTGAGTTCGGGGTTTTTTTGGACAGGGGTAGATTGGGGAATGGTTTTGGTTCTTTGTTTAGGGGTTTTCTTAATTTAAATTCTTGGATTTAAATACTTAAATTCTGGCCACCCTAGACACAAACAGGGCAAAGGAAAATAGGGAACACTGAATGAGATCTTTAACTAGGTATTACAGAGCATTCAATTTTCCTTTATACTTTTACCAGCCATTCACAATTCATATAGTTTAAGAAAGGTAAATTCTTAATTTATATAGTAAGCATTAAAAATGAAACAACACACTATCTGATAAAAATAATGTTAATTTCAGAGAAGACAAGGCAACAGATCAGACGTCTGGGGAATGAGCAAAGAGACTGAGTCAGGAACATAAGGAATAGAAGAATCCCTCAAAACTGGAACAACTGATTGAAAGCCTGGGGTGAAAAGATCTGAGCAGTATATTACCTTTAAATGATGTATACTACACATAACGGGGACCTGAGATCTCCCACAGCAATACTCACACAGATTGCTGAAATGCGGGGATGATCTTGTTTATTACCTGCTATGACTGTTGAAATGTTGCTACATTTTATGTAGAATTATTTTGATGATGGGTAAAGTAATTCTGTCACATCCCATGTAATAATTGCTCCCAAGAGACAATCCTCTCCTTATTTATAGACTAAATTCTCCATTCATCCACAATCCTATCAGTACGTTACTAGTTCCAAAATCTTCAACTTTACTAATAAAACCAAAAACTGAAGCTGTCAAGTTAGTGACTGTGTCTGTTCACAATTCACAGCTAAAAGTTTGCCTTACGAGATCATAGAATAATTTAGGTTGAAAGGGATCTGAAGTTACCTGGTCCAATCCTCTGCTCAAAGTGGTGTTAATTTTGACATTAAATGATGTTACTCATGGTCTTGTCTAGTCTAGGTTTGAGTTTAAGGACAGAAATCTCGAATTGTCTCACCCTGTGTTCCAGTGAAGTCTTCCATCTTTTCAAGCATTCTATTCTGAGAAAATAACTTCTAAAATTCTTTAGACTACTTCAGTTTAGTAAAACCCTACACAGTAAGAATAAAAGATCGTGTTCACTACTATTACACGACTTTAAAGCACTTTACAAATTTAGCAGGTTTTATATGTATGTATATAACTAGACACTTTCACAAAGTAGCAATATTAAACTTGTGAATAGAATATACCAATCAGTACCTAATAGGCCACCTTGTTTTCAAAGGATTAATTCCATCAAGAAACTGAAGTAATATAATCATAGCTTGTAAAAGACATCATTATTTGATCCAAGAATCAAGTGAAAGGAAGTACTAAACACCAGAAATTTACTCTTCATTTCATTTTCTCAAATTTACTTTGTTTCATTACAGTAAAGTTACTAAGCCTGAATCACAAGTATTTAGAATTTTATATATTAAAAATTCAATCATAAAGCTCCACCAAGTGGAAATCCTTAAAACTACACTAAGCAAATTCATGAACAAAATTTCACGTTACGATTATAAGCAATACTCACAGTTCTAATTCTGGACAGAGAATAGCAAAGCTGGCTATCCATACCTATAACCCCTTATTCTGCCTATGTGCACTAAGCATGTTATTGAGGGGGATAATGGGGAAAAATAATTTTGAGATCATTAACATACTTCATTTTCCCTCTGTTTAGATCTCCTCCTTTGAAAACATTATTTTTGCTCTATCCAGCATGAACTAAAATCATCTCTAGACACTTATTTGCTACTTCCAGAAAGTCACCCTTCTGACTTGCTGAATTTGCTATGGGCAACTTTTAATTTCCTTTCTTAATATGCAGGTTTTGTTATTTATACCAATTAACAGGCATTGCCATTTCAGGTAACATAAAATTCCTGAAGAAATCTAGTTTGTTAAATGGTTTGCTCTTTTTCGCTATTGAAATATTCATTCTCTGTAATTTTAACAACCTGATAAAAACTGTTAAAAGCATAGCTGTGCTGCCCAGCAGGTAGTGCCATTTTTAATGAAACCATAACTAGCATAAATAAATAATAAGCTCATGAAGTATTCATAGCCTACCTCAACTTCCATAAGAAAATTTGTTTCGGTAAGAGGCTGCACAACATGCTGCAGCTATTCTCACCCAGTCAAAGAATTAACAGAGATATTCTAAGCCAAAGTTTATTCTCAGAACATTTGAGCTTGATTGTATTTCACAGAACAAGCAATTTTTACACAGACAATTTAGAGGAATCTAAACTCACTTGGTACATTTGATAACCCAATGCCTCTCACTCGGTACAACAAAAGTGTGAACAAGTACCTCCCTTTTGAAGTGACCCATTTCCTTCTGTATGCATGCACCACCCCAACGTATCTGTGAGGACATCTGATACATGCCAGGAAACTGTTCTTCCAATGCAGCATGGATCACAGCCCACATTCAGAGAACACTACGGAAAGTTACCAGCATGATAACTTGATCCTTTTTCACACAGCTGAGGATCCAAGGCAGGCAGCCTACCTTGTGAAGCCCAGACGCCACCAACGTGGAGCGTGTTAGTATTAACATTATTCAGCTCACACTTGGCTTTTTAAGTGGAATTCTGCCACAACTCTCACATACTGTGCTTGCGTTTGCAACATGGAGCAGTCTCTGAGCATATCAATGGGATGAAATGAAACCAGAAGCTGCACTCCAAAAGTTAACAGACATCTATTTTGCAGGACAGGGTAGAGCTAGTTCAAAAATATCTAAACCCATGTATTGCATAGACATGAGGTCTTCAGCAACAATTGCTCTAATCTGTAAACATGTTTTACAGCTCTTTTTATACCACAGCACCATATTTGCTAACAGAAACATCGGTTGTCTCAAACCTGCAGCTCCTGTTTGGTTTTGCATTTCCTTAGTTTTTGCTTTGGTTTGCAACTTTCGGGTTCCCACAATAGTATACTGAGAGAGTCTCAGCCTTCATTTGAAATAGCTGTTAAGAAGCAATTGCAAATTCTTTACAAACATATTAAGAAATATCAGAACTGTTTTTCAAAATAAAGATAGGTTGAAATATGTGAGGTTTTGCTATTAAGTATTAAAATAATTTAGACACAATACAGATATACTGGAAAGAGGCAGAATGAAATACTATTGTCTTACCATGAAGAGGAAGTGCTTTCTACACTACCACTCGCTAAGCAACATGTGAAGCACTAACTACTAGAAGGAAAGAAGTTTAATTTCCCAGGACAAGACAAGCAGCTCTTTGAAAGGTTTAACTGGGTTTTTTTTCCCCCTCAGAACAGTGTGTTTCTTCTCAATAGAAATTCTAGAGCTGCAAAAATCCTAATGCTTTATCACTACTTAAAAGGTTAGTAGATGACCCACTTAACTACAGGTTAGTCAGATTAACATCAATACAAAGATAAATTGTGATGAGATAGTGTATGCAAACAGGAAAACCAACCATAGCTAACACAGTGGAAAGCAGAGCTTGAAAAACTTTGTAAAATATGTCAGAAAACCAACTGATAAGGTAACTGTGTTGACACTAACCATGGTCTGTAACAGATGTGACTGCATGACATCTTCTTTATAGCATGACATTTCTGTAGTGACATTTGTCACTATACAAATAAACAATGAGGTTCGCCACAAAGACTGGAAACCAATGAAGAGAGATCACAAAAAATACGTAGAAGTGAAATAATGCAAGATGGATGTTTTCAGTAGTCTTGGAGACTTTGTGCCAGTGCTGTTATTTTTATCAATAACTGAAAAGAAAATGGGTAAGTATAAAATCACTGGTAGCAGACTCTGTGTAATCCAATTCAGTAAACTGGGGCCACACCAGTTACAGAAGTCAGCTAACCTGACTTGAACTCTAATATAATCAAATACAAGTTCATGGTTAAGAACAAAAGCTGCAGATCACTTTCAAGATGGCAACCTTACTAACTGGTAAAATCCAGGAATAATTACATTGTTTGGAGGTAATGATTAGTAAAAACTAGAAAATAAATTCCTACAGAAAAACCTTGGTTTATATGAGCAGCAAGAATCCTGAGGAGATAGAGTGATGAGAGTGATGAGAGTGAATCAATGCAAAGCACTGAAACTACGTCTTGTACAGTCCTGCCCTAACAACTATTCCTGAATTTCAGAAAGCCCAGAAGCAGCTCACAATGAGTTAGCCAGTGTGCAAAATATGACATCTGCACATAAGCCTGAAAAGTCTCTAATCAAACCAGACAGTAAGGAGGAGAATTCAGAAGCCAGCAAAACACTTGCACAGGGAAGAGGCTTCTAATATGCAATGGGTCTTTAATCCAGAAACAAGAGACCTCATTAGATGCAGTCACTGAAAGTCAAAGCTAGAAAAGCTCAGACTACAATAATGATTTAAACAGTGGCAGTGATTAATTCTTGGAACAATATACCCAGAGTTCTCCAGCACCAGAAACGTCTTTTAGAGTCAGATTTTCCAAATAGAGCTGCTTTGGCTCAAGAAGGAATTACAAGCTCCATGATGATTTATTAACAAAAAATGCCTGTTTCAAGTGACACAGGTCAAGCCATCTGAACAGAAGGGCCCCCCTGGTATTTAAAAAGCCAAGCATCTATGACGGCACCCTTGTCAAGAACTGAATTTCTCACTATTTAAACATACCTTTGTGCTGTAAGCATTAGGAATACAGCACCTCTGATACATTTCACTAGGCTGATAATTGAAATTCCAGTAAAAATATGGTTTATTTATGCTCATTGACACACTCAAAATAATTTGCCAAGAGCGAAAGCATCAGGCTGAGTGATGAGAATAATGGCTGTGCATCTATAGTCTTTGTAGAGGTTTCTGTTGTTCTTTTCACTCATTTGAATCAATCTGAATCATTTCTGCTTACCTGTAAGTTATATTTTTTCAAGCATTATAGCCTATTCTGTGGAACACCCTCTATTTTGTTTCATGGGAATAGAGTGTTACGATCATAAATTAACCCTACGATCAAACGATAGCCTTCAGAAGAAACTGCAGTTGTTATAATCAAAATAAATATTCTTTGTGGAGCCCTAGGTTGTAAAACAAGCCTTTGTGACTACTCTGGCATTTGGCTTCAGCCTCATGGAAGTAATTTCTGACTAGTAACAGTTGACTTATGCCAAGAAATGAAAAACCAACTGCTTACTAGTCAGGCACATTTCACCAGTACTCCTTAAGATGCTATCAACTGCACTGAAGTGAAACATTAGTGAAGGCCCAGCTGTTACCACAAAACATACTGTTATTCAATGTAATAGCTGTTGTGGAATTCCTGAACTGCATTAGTGTGCATAAGCCTTCTGTAATAAATTAATTACTATTCTTTCCAGTGCTTAACATACCTAATTTCAGAATTCCCAATTTTCCCATTCCTCACAGCTGTGTTTTGTTTTGAATTGTTTGTTTTAGCAGCTATCAAAGTGACCTGCACTTGCTGGCCACTTGGTATCAGACTGTCATTATTTTCTCTTTAACTGCATTAAATGAAGCAAAACAGAAGTTAAATACTCTTTTTTCCATATACTTAGTTACAGTAACTGCAACATAAAGTTATGCAATTGTCTTATCATATGTACCATATCCTCTTTTCTTTATCCTCTCAAACTGTCACCTGCACTGTGTTTATCCAGCTGGTTCAGGAACGTCAGAAGCATTTCAGGTAAGGAAGGTTGTGGGTTGGACTCCAATTCCACAGCAGCTGGTTTGTTTTTTCATGCAAATTCGCAGGTGATTTTTCCAATCAGACAGAATGAAGGGCAATGCCCAGTTTATTATTACTGTGCTCAAACACTGCAAAAGGCATTGTCAATAGCTTTGCCAACCCCCCGTGGCTTTTTCATTGGCAGAGTTAGCAAATGGCTAAGCCCGACCAAACCTCCAGCACTGAGACCTGCTGAGCACTACTAGACATTTTGGAATTAAAATAATATGAAAACCCCCAATCTAACACTGAAAACTTTATACAAAGGAAGATTTGGAAAGAAAAAGTCTATAGCAAGAAAGGCAGTACCTCAAACAACTCACCTTTTTTCAGCCAACTTCTACAGAATGTAACTTCACCAGGAAAAGAAAATAAATCATTTTTTTCTTACCTTACTATATCATATTTGGATTTCTTTAAAAAAAAACCTCTTCAAAATTAATAAATGTAGCACATCTAAAAATCATGCTTCAAATGCAACCCAGGTTTCCTAAGGAGGACCATTTTGCAGTGCTAATATAAACATAGCCATTTGATCTATGAAATCAGAGAAATTACTTCAAGTGTGCTTCAGCTGCACCTACTAAACTGTGTTTAAACTTAGAAGGCTACAGCATTGCTGATTCTGTGCTGTCCTCCTGCCAGTGCGCTCATCCTGTCTCCCCTGACCTGTCCCCTTGCCCCATTACTCGATGATGTTACTGTGCAGAACAACCCTCCCTGCCCTGGCACTAGTCTGAGTGTTTACAAGAGGGCAAAACCCCTTCACTTCTCTTCCACAGGAGACAGGGAGGGGCAACGGTTTCTTAATGCATTTCATTACATTCTTCATTAGACAAGGAAGTAATTCCACGGTTTTAAAATCAAATAGTGTATTTCTATATATCTTTCACTTCCTCTCCCACTATCTCCCATATAGCCTGTCTCCTTAATAATGAATCTGTCACTAAACAAAAAACAGCACAGTATGTGAAGAAGAGATTCCTGAACTCCCCACACACAATAAAAGCAAATATTTCAAGAAAAACTGAACAGAAATTCTCTTTTGTATGTTAATCCAACATGGTAAGTAAATTCTTTTATGCCAGCTACCAGCAAAGGTTGCTATTTTAGCTGTGAACATAGATCCTAGAAGAAAACAAGCAAGCAACAACAGCAAATAGAGATATTCTGCAGGAGGCTAACCTAGTGGTTCCCTCCAGCACGAAGCCATTCCTTCAAGCCTAGATTTCTGAAAGCTTTGCTTATTCCACTTTGGCTGTTAGATCTTACCCCAGTTACTCCCAATTTGGGTTGATGAAAACAAACCGAGTCCCAGAAGTGAAAAAAGCGAGCAATTCTCTCTGTATTCTAGTCACTGACTTTTACAAAAGCAAATGTTTGAAAAAACATCAAACAAAACCAAAACCAAAAACCCAACAAACAACCCACCTTGCTGTAGGTGCACCTGAGTGTGAGGAGCTGCTTACTCCGTACATGAGGTGTGAACGCCAACACTGCATACAGCTGTACAGCATTCAAGTAATCTATAAATAACATTACAGACATTGGCTAAACACGAAACTAATGTTCTTTGTCTGTAAAGTGAAAGCCAGTTCATAGAACACAGATTTTTCTCCAACAGAAAAAGCTGCATCATTGGAACTCTCTTGGTTCAAATGAGAGCAGGCTAAAGGGAAGTGTGCTACAGGAGTAATCTTGGCTTTAAAGTTCACCACTGCAATAACACAATGAACCTGTTGTCCTTCTAGACAAGTCTCAGTACAATCCTGTGTGCTTCACACAGCCATCTAAGTTTAGCACAAAATTAAAAGCACTTGGTTTCCCCGGAACTTTGGGGCGTATTATCTCAAGAAAGTGGCTCATCTGATTTTTCAGATATAATATATCAAAGACAAATACGTATTTTAAACCTTCCATTCCAGTGTAAAATGGCCACTAGTAAGGTTGCACGTTTGCAAACCAGATGGGAACACGAGTGCTACTCACAGAAGCATCCAGAGCAAGTTAGAAAAATCCTTACTTGTGCAAGGAATTCCAGTCACAAAAATACTGGGGTTTGTGGTGTTGTTTTTGAAAGCAAAGTGTCTCCCATTTCACATTCAAAAGTCAAGACTTCTTCAAAAAGCAAACAACAGCGTTAATTGGTCTCTCTGAAGAAACAGCATTAACACAATAAAGACTGGAATCTATCTGCTTTAGAAGCACCTCCTTTAGCCGGAGTACATACACTTAGGGCTGACTTTCAAAAGCCAATTCAAGTTCTTGGAGTTGGGTTTTTTGGTTTAGGTGTAAATTGGATCAAGCTCTCGACTGTTTCTTTTATTATGTTTCTTTTATTATTATTTCTATTATGACCAAAATGGTTACCTGGAACGGCAACCTCGTTTCACTTGCTTCTATAGACTTGCATCAGGTTATTCTCATACACAGTTCCATTTCACTTCTTTTTTTTCCTTAAATGCCACTCAACAGCATTCAGATCCCAAACTGACCTTTATCTTTACACTAATAGCTTTTCTTATCAGCAGCAAAATCACTACATCTTCCACCCAACTGATCTGTCACTATGTTTGGAATAATCCTTTAGCCCAACATTTGGTGCTGACTATTAATAAATTCAGAACGAACAGCAAAATAATTACCCTTTCACCTAGGAAAACACTGGTGGCCACCACAGGACGCTCCCTCAGTGACACAGTGTTTTGCCCTGTGTAATTGATGCAAATGTGTAACAGGATACTGTTATGTTCTCTGCATTAGCTGTCACTCTCACACACATACTATTTGTCTCCATGCTAGAGGACATGCCATAGCGTACTGCAAGGAGTTCTTGTTTGTTTATTAGAAACAACTCTACTTCTAATGTTGAACGGTTTCTTCACTGTGACAAGAAAGATAAAGCTTTTCAAAAGGCTACGGATGCTGGCGGTGTATAGCATCATCTTACATTTCACTTCCAGATAAATTTGAACATTCTGACGAGAACCAAAAAGTATTTATTTTCAGCTTGTATATATAATGTCTGTGACTAAAAATTGACAAATCTTTCTTACCTGTTAGTAGCAAATGCATCATAAATTATGGTGAATTTCACCTTGTAGAAGCATATAATTCATAGAATACCAGAGATGAAGGAGCAGAGATCTCTTTTCTCTGCTACCAATAAATTAACCTCCAACTTTGTTTTATACATCTGCCAGCACAGTGGTGAACTGAGGTGTTGCAGGCGCCATTGTGATGGACTAAGGAAATGCTAAGGTCTGTTACTTTACCTCATCAATCTGGAACCCAAATACAGCTTTCCCTGAAGGTTGCCTCCAAACACATTCCTGAGGAGCACTGACTGGTGACCAGAGCAGCTTCCTCTTTAAGGAAGTCTTTTCACCAGTGCCGAGCAAGGGGCTGACCTGTCCTTGCAGCAGATAAAATATTCTGAAAGCAAGGCTTGGGATTTTGGTTTTTTTAGTTAATAGTGTAGCATTTTCACATAGTAGTTTATTCCCCAGCATTGTTCTCATGCTAAATCACAGTTAAGAATCAGACTACACACAGCGTAATGCAACCACTGAAGCTGCTTTCTTGCTTTCTCAACACATGCAGTAGAAAATGCCATGAAAGGATATTCTGTCCACAGCATTTAAGGCACCATATGGAGCTAGCTAACAGACATGGATTTTATTCTCAGCCTCTCCAGTGACCCTATAGAGTACCTTCCTGCTTCAATTTCTTTTTCTACAGCCTAGAAATAGCAGCACTTGCTTTTTTGTAAAACTAAGATTTCTAGTAAGAAAAGAAAGATGTTAAAAAGGACTCTATATTTGTCACTATATTTTTACAGACAAAAAGATTTAGCTGAGTTCTATCTACAACAGAGGCTAACAACAACAAACATTATTTACAAAGGATAAATTAAACTATATAAACTGTCACTGAACTATCTAACTGGCATTTTCGCTCTCCCAAATGCACTCCAGATCTCCCAAACACTTAAATAATGTATTTACATCAGGATTAATCACCACTATAATTTAATTAGCATTTGACAAGAATTGATTTGGCAGAACTTTTTCCCTTAAAAATAGGAAATGGCCATAAACCAGGGGAATGGCCATAAACTAAATACACTGTTTTTAGTCTCCATCTGCTTCTGGTAAGATGCATTCTTCCACTGCTAATTCAGTCAAGATCTCAGCTTCATTTATCCAGTTAATTAGAGTCAGATGCTGACAACATCAAGATTATAAATCAAATCTGGGTATGCAGGCAAAAAGAAAGCTGCCGCTAACACCAACGTACATGTTTTGATTTCTTACAGACTTTCATATGAAAGAAGAGGATAAACTAGGAGCACACTGGGAACAGAATTACAATTAGACCCCATAAAAGATGTGCCTAGAAGTTATCCACTAAAGCACTAATCCTGTGAACACTTGGACTTGAAAGCCACATCTAGAACCTCACGTTACTGTCAAGCTGCAGAGGAAAATGAAGCTGGGTCGCCTACTTTTAGGGCACTGACTCCAGCTATTAGGATTGATAAAATAAGCTGGTTTTCATCTCCTTCAGTTATATTTCAAAAGACAGTGATATCGACCCCTGTATGTAACAGAGAGCCTGATCATCCAGCCACTCACCAGGAGCTCCCAAAGCATACCAGTCAGATCCTTCACCTTGGATCCAGTCAGCCCTAAATGCCCCAGACCAGTGAAGATGGATGCAGTTTGGGCCATGCAGAAATATGCAATGCTAATATCTGCAGAACTTCAAAAACCAAATGGAGTACACCGTCTAAATCTAACTGGAATAAAGCTGCACATGTGCTGGGGTTTTCAAGATCACAGTTTTGTTCTTTAGAACCCATTTACACATTTTTTTGAGGGCACAACAAGATGTGCGTGATCCAATCTTTTCTTTGTGCTTTTATTTCTGCTTTTTCTAACAGATCACATCTGTGACACCAGCAAAAAACTGATCACAATTAATGTCAACTCAGAAATTACAGGATAATATTACTCTAACTCCTACTTGCTATGTTTATGCTTAGATAGCGCAAGAACTCTGAACAGATTGAGAATATGCCACAGCACTAAGAAAGCCTCGAAACTAATAAAAAAATAGGGTGTTCTAGTATATAACTTCCTACCAAATAAAAAGTAAATGAACCAACCCTTAAATCTAAAGCATAGAACAAGTTACTTCAAAGCATGAAGATTAAAAGGACCCTTGGGTTTTCTATTGAAACCATATAACAATGTTGAGTATCAGATCTGAAATGATCTATATGCACAAAGCATACACATTATTTAAGGATATATAGACTCTTGGGTCACTTAGACCAGCCTCAAACTACTCAAGTGTTTTCCCATATCTCTGATATTTCGTAAGTAAGACTATTTCTTTTCACTCTACCTTAGAAATAGTTATATTCAAATTAACTGATTAATTAAAATCCACAGGCAGTGAAAACAGATTTTTCAATAAAAATTTTCGTCAAAAGGCTCATTTCAGTCCTTTCTAAACTTGGCAAAAACTCCTCTGTCCATGAAAATCTGCACTATACAAGGGCACTCCTCAACTCTCATTCTCAATGTATCCGTTCTCAAGGTCCTGCATCTTTGCCACATTTGAAGTTACAACACTGTCAGTGATTTTCACCTTACAGACTAACGATCGTTCTTCAAACGCGTTGGAGCTGAACCCCAGTTCTGGGACCCAGCAGCAACAGTTTTGTCTTTTGAGCAAACACAGAAGTTCTACATACTCACCCAACTACAGAGCAATTCCAAATATTATTTACAGGACCAGAAAGATCAAAGCAAAGGCTTATAAAAACATTTTAACCAGACATGGGCAACACATAATGTTGGATACCTGAAGAGGAAATAAGCTTATCTGAAGCTAACGTGCCTTGAACCAGCTGAAGCAGCAAAAAGCAGATCTATACGGGAAATTAGTTTCTTCTTAAGTGCTCCAATTCCACACTGATACCACGTGGCACTCTCTGGATTCCTGTTGACAGCAATTCACTGCCTTTACTTAGGGAAACTTAAACAATCTCAGGCAGAAGCCTCTTGGCAGTAATGACGAAAAACTCACCATTCATTCTGGCAGGTACCACAGCCATCTGCTGTTCACGTGCAGGAGCTGACCAGCTCAAGCAAGAGGATGAAAACAGCAGCCAAGGTGGGGAACATAGTCAGGAGCAGGCCAGCCAGGCGTAATTGCCTTGGGACGTGGCCACACTGGATCCAGCACAGTAAGACAACCAAAGACCAGTCTGCCTAAAGGACTACAAATCTTGCCTTATCAGCAAGCCTGTGCCTCCACAGAAAACACTAAGCTTTGGAAAGCATGGACATAAACACAGATCTATGTGAACCACTGTTCCTGTCCTAGAAAACTTGTCCCTGAGAATTGTAGAAGGTGGTGTCCTCCCACACTATGAGCTCGTGGGACATCCTGAACTCTCAGGTGAGATACAGCTTATAGACAGGTTGCACAAATAATTGCAGTTATAAACTGAGGCCTGTCACCTCAGTCCCCAAGGTGATATGCCACAAAGCGTTATCAACTGGCGACATAAAGAGATAGCCCAGACCAGACCTTAGCATATTGCTTAATTTCACTACATTGGTCAGACAGAGATGAAACAAAGTCTTATTCTTCACTCAAATTTCAAAAAACCTTACTGTTTCCAGGCTTTGGTAGGAAAAAAAATGCTTCAAACTAGCTTCTGCTCTCAGTTACAAAAACAAAGGTCACGAAAGATTTATCCTTGGCGTATCCTTTACATTAAGCTACAGCGGATGTTTTCACCAATGACTGCAAGTTACTTGATTTTTGGGGTTGTTTTCTTACAGTATGTTTGATCTACAGGTATCATCTGTAAAGATTTGGTCCACACAATATTCCACTAAACACAAGGATTTTCTCAGAGCTGGACTGTCACTTTAATAAGATACAGCAAAGCTGCCCCACAATGACAGAAAACAAACATGAAGCAAACAGCTTTGTTTTGACCTGACTACATATGTTACACCAGCCAAGACAAGGGAAAAGGGGCAGCCCTATCAAAAACTCTTATCTTCTTGCTGCAGCTATTTCATTAAATAAAGTTGATTATCAGGTTTATGCCATCTGAGTTTCTATTCTTATTCTTGACTAAGGAGTTTTACACATTGCTTCATCAGTTATACTCCAAATGGGAAAGTGTTTCCATATAAATACTGCTCAAAACATACATTCTCAATCTGGACATGGTTTTTGAATGTGTCAGATATATAGATATATATATATTTACATATATTTTTTTTTTACTTTCTGTAAAAGCGTCTAAAAATCCTGCATGTTTACTTCAAAAGCTTCACTCTTCCTTAAACTGTTGCCCTCCGTAGTATGTAACAGCTCACTCAAACTTCAAGATTTATCTGTTCTTTATATAGCCTACATCTTGGGTTTTTACCAGAGTACCAACTAAAGCTATGAAACAATGGTCGTTCCAAGCCAGTAAGTGATCTCATTTCATGCGCACATTCTCTATCTGCGTCCAAGTCCCTACAAGGCGAGTATACAATGCTATTTCCTGCAAAAGAAAACGTCTGAAATCAGTCAGTGTGACGAGAAACTCAGATTAGACTCAGCAAAAGGTTCACAAAGACTTAGCCAAATTGGCTGTTTCTGATTTTTAATGACACCTAAAATTATGTTTGAGCCACTATAGTTGAAGCAAACCCATTTCTTTTCCAGACCAATTCCCTCCCACAGTACCACAAAACAAGGCAACAACTGATCTGCAGTAAACAGGTCCTTACTGAGGTGTTACAAATATTACATACAAAATTACACTGTAATATACATATTTGGCAACATTACAACATCCAGAAAACCCCTCCACCGTAATCATAATTCTCCCAAAAATCACAAGTGAAAAGCTTCATTCTCACAGAACATAACCATAATGCTTCAGAAATGATACCTCATGCAAACCAAAATATATTCTCCATGCAAAAGAAGAGGTCAGCCTAAGACATGACCTACATGCATTGCAATTCTCTATAGGAAATAAACCCAAAAATGTGGAAAGAGGTACAGAGTAGACACATCAATATAAAGTTAGTACTTTAAAAATGCATATGAAAAATACCTAAGTGCATTCCACTGCAACTACAGATAAACTAAACTGGAATGTTGACAACTGTGAAAACAATGGAGTTATATTGCAGATTTTAGCCTAATGGAGACAAATTCAAAATATTTACAGCCCCACTGAAAAGAGGCTGAACTCATACTTCAGTGCATTTTGGGTTTATATCCATATTTGTTATCTTACAATAAGAATTTAATTAATAGAATGCTTCCATATAATCAAATAATTTCACAGGCCAAGCAAAAAGCCTAGCAACCACCTTATAAAACCCTGACAGAACAAGATTAAGAAGAACAAGATTTAGGTTGCAAAATCTCTATTATTGCATGTTAAGTTTTTGACATGCATAATTGATCCAATTATGAATTTGTAGATATTTACTTTTTACTTATTATTGCACTTTCTTCTTCTGTGATCTCACACTCTGCCTTCTTTTTTATTTGAGATGAAATAAAAGTGGTCTAAGTTGTACTGCCCAAGACAGGGAAGAAGAGAAACCACCAAATTCTGAAATCCTCAAATGCAGTGTTCCCGGAGTTGGAGACTCTTGCAAGGCTCTGAGACAGAGGATGTGTAATCTATCGACTCCTATCAATTTAAATTCAGTAGGCTTGCTTTTTATTCTCCTTATGCTTTGGTTGCTTTTCTAAGCGAACACAAGAGGGCACAGCTCTTGTGCCATCTCAGTCTGTGTTTGTATGCAACATATGCCAAATTAAAATCACTTCCTCCTACATGCAAAGGGTTCCCCCGTGGAAAGCCCAGACACCAAAATAAGACAAAGCAGCAGAACAAAAAAAAAATCTTATGTACAAATCATTTCAGCTACTATACAAAAACTAAAATGCTGTAAATTAAATAAGATTGCCATGTGATAAAGGCAAATCAGAACCTCAAAAAGCAACATGTAGAATGTACAAGTAAAAATATCAATTTCAGGAAATCTGACACTGATTCAACTAACACCTAAAGATTATATTCAATATAAAGCATCCTGGAAAAGGAAACATGGAATGACTCAGGAAAAGGATCAGCCTGATAACAGCAGGGAAACAAAGTAAGAGTATAGGATTCTTCCCTGCATTAATCCTTTGAAGCCAAGCTTATCAGTTTATTTTTAACACAATGATTAGAAAAGGCTGAGAGCGGAAGACTTGTTAGTTTCTGTACTCAGCAACAGTTAAATACAATATTAGTTAGGTAACGGTAACAGAACTAGCCTTTGTTGAAGTTAAAAGAAGAAAAAAGGATGATCTGTGTAGTGCAGGTAAGCCATGTGTGTATTCAGAGACTACATGCAAGCACCAAGAAGCTAATCAGAAGTCAGGGGCTGACAAAAAATACCATTCAGAGCTGACTATTAACACTGGGGCTTCCACTCACAACTCAAGCACCTTCTTGCAAACACTTTCTCCCAGAGCAGAATCAGACAGGTAAATACCACCAGGTACTTGGCTATCTCCTAACCGCCCTGCTAAGATCCTGCACGTAATACAGCACACATCATATATCAATTCCATTATTTACACTATCACTCCTGCCTTCAGAGGAGCCAAGCCCATGAATTCACTTGTCCAAAGAATGGTGCTTTTGCAACACAGGGTGATGTTATCAGCAGATGCAGGGAGCTGCTGGTTTTTATGCATATTAACAATTCATATAAGCAACAAACTGCTCTGTCTTCTTGGTTTCAAAACACCTGTCTTCAAGGGGAAGGTAGAGCCTAAGGAAATCCACTGTGAGGTCTGGATGAGAAAGATGCAGTCTGAAATGCAGCTCACAAGAAGCATGCAAATAAAAATAGGGGCTGACATCAACTCTACAGTGGAAATATGCTCTAAAAAGTGCTATAATATACAGACATGATTAAAGCATAGATTCAATACACATTCTGTGGTTTCTAGGATATATCACAAATCTGAAAACAGCTTTGTCTAAGATTTAAAACCTTTTTTACATTGTTGATCTTGGCACACTTTTTCTCCTGAGTAAATACTTTGCTTTTAGTATTAAAATTTTGAGAAGCAGGAATTGGACTGGAAAGACACCCCTGTCAGACACGACTGCCTACAAGACATCAAACAGCATGGTTCAATTCACAACAGGACTTACACATGGCAATGCTCAGTATCAAGGCACTTGGTTGTAAGTGCTCAGAAGCACCTGAAACTCCACCTTCCTCCTAGGAGAGAAATTTCCTTACATCCAAAAACCCCATCCTGCACCTCAGATACCTTTGTCATCTTACTGGATATAGATGACTGGCTCACTTGTCTTTGAAAGTAAGCTCAGTGAAAACAACACTCTAACAGGAATCAGTGTGTTCAAAAAGCAAGAAACCTGAGTTACTACTCCCTCAGTGAAAAGATTTCAAAACACTTTCCACAAGATTTCCCTAACAGCTAGGTTGCAGGCAATAGCACAGCAAAGGCGTCTGCCAGCTCTCCTATGACAGCACATCACTGCAAACACACAGGTTCTGAACATTAGAAGCCAAAAATAACATTTCTCTCCTCCTTTCTTAGTGTTATTTATATTAACAAGTGCACTGTGTCTGTTTGTCCTCAATATAAAGACACAACTGAAAAATACATGGTTCTCCACCTCAGGTAAAAATGATGAAAAGCAATTCTAGTTTGTCCAGAGTTGAGTTCAAAAAGCGAGCAGTATCTAGAGAGGAAGTAACAAGCACAGCATCACAATATAGGATTCGACTGTTTCTTCCCATTGGATTACCAGCCATAGCATACAGTTTTAGGCAGAATGATCAAAACCAGTTTCAAAAATTATAGCCCAACAAAACACGAGGCACACGTAGCTACTTCTTTCACCTACTTCAGTAGTATGATACAAGTTTTCCATAAAAACACAGTTATTTTGTGATTCTTTTCAAAAGTAACTATTTCAAAAGTAGTAACAGGCTTCAAAAGAAAACAAAGATCCCATCAGCCTACATTAGTTTCTGGCTCTATTCTCTGAAATGCTATATATTACTGCACACGTTTGTTTTTATCTGTCAATGTGGTTTATTGTTAGGGAAGTGTAGTATCAGCTGTCTCTTCCCTACCATCAAAGCTACTTTGTTAAAGTTAATAGTGTTTGACTTCCAGAGGATCTTTTACCAAGGTAACATGAAAAACTTCTGCTTGTCATTATTTTTCCAGCAGTAAAGACACTAAATGCATGCAGCATCCCCTTTACCTTTTAACAAAGAAATCCATTCCATTAATCCATTGAAAAAGCATTGAAGAATTCTATTTACTAAATTACTTCATCTGTGAGCAACCAAAATGTTAACCACACACCATCAGATGGCAGACCACGCTGTAGTAATGAATATCTGCCCTGGTTTGTGGCAGAGTACCATGCAAAGGTTCCTATGCACCTGCATTAAGCTGCACTGCCTTCTGTCTAATGTTACCCCTTAATGGTCGTAACCACTCACATTAACCAACATGAAACACTTAGCAGCAAAAAATGGTATCTTTAAAAGCTGCTTACATAAACAAAATGCTGCTGCTTTAAATAAGAAACTGCCATAAAACCTTTCATAAAACCACCTAGGGACTGAGCTTATGGGGTTTAATACAATACACATATTCTACTAAGTAAAAACATAAAGACATGACATAATCATCAGGAGCATGTTCCTGCATATACAAATTATCTTAAAAATAACAAAACCCAGTAGTCTTTAAATACATCAGTTTCATATATTAGAACTATCCGGCATATTCACAAACATTTGTTAATTCTAACAAATATTTATCAGCTCAAATACAAAAAGACTGGAGTTCAAATCAATTTTACTTGGAGTATGTGATATGTTCTATAAAAATCTTGTATACCTCAATAACCTGTGGTAGAAGAAAAATAAGAAGTATTTTATGCAATATTAAGAAACATCCAATGCCCTAAAAGACATTACAATAAAATATCTTTAAAATAGAGATTAATCTAATGCTTACAATAGTCAAAAGTGTTTTATAAGACGGGTTTCCCATGCACGCAACCCTTTAAATACAAGAAGCAAACTTTTTGTCATCCATTTTTACATGAATAATCTCAATACCACGTTTTCAACATGTACAAACACAGCAAGACTACTCAATGTAGCTAGAAATACATAAGGTCATTTAACTGCTAGGTTGGCATTGCTGAGGAACAAGAAACTAAGACAAGTATGTACATCTTCGCAGCATCTAACTATGTTTTAAAATATCTTTTTCAATATGCTCTTCACCTCAGTAAGTACGTACGTAAGTGTTTGTATGCAAAACTGTTTTGTCTATGAGAAAATCCTGCCAATTGCAGTATACAGAACCAAAGTCCACAAAACAATGCTGCAATACATAGAACCTGAATGTATATTTACTCAATGAACCCCTCCATGCGAACTTACAGAAGGCAACAAGGCTGAAAATAAACTCTGTATATTGCATGAATCAGCTATTAAGACCGTTTAGAACCTTTGTGCCTAGGTACAGGACCCTCGTGTGCAAGCAAAGCCCGCGGCAGCTGGCACAAGGGGGAGCAGTCGGGCAGTATTAATAGGGCTCTTGACCCGCCTTGGGCAGGCTCAAGGCGCAGGTTTATAGAGCCTG
>NW_009916026.1:47718-49502 GCF_000696875.1 Nestor notabilis
CGCTCTTCAGAACCTCCCCGACATGCCTTCGGACGAGCATCTTCTAAAAGAACCAGAAAACTCACTCCATCAAACCATCATCCTCTTCATATGCATACTCCAAAACACAGCTTTGGCAATGGCAGTGCCTGATGCAATGTTTGCTGCTGTTTTCTGAAAAGCAAAATGAGTTCTCACAGCTGCAATTGGTTTCTGTTTCTCCCTCAGCTGCAATACCCAAATGTTTGTGGGGAGGAGAGAACTTCTATACAATTATTTCATTTTGGTAATACAGCAACACTGCAAATCAAGTGAATTACAAGACATCAGAGAGTATCATATAAGTCTCTGTGTGCTTCTGCATTTCAATTCATTCCAAGTGTTGTAAGAAAATACCAAATGTCAGCTTTTCCCCCACCCTGAGGGAACTAGTCACTTGTAGTGCACATTGAAATGTATTGAAAGGAATCTGTAAGTCATTGGCCCTGTGAGCTTTGTTGTTTTACTGACAAAAGCAATCCCTCTGGAGGAATCTGGAAGGAGATCCTCAATCCAAGTTCACTGTCACAGTTTACCATCATGTTCTTGCAGATTAATGCAGCTGCAGCACTTCCTGTGTTAGCTGTCTGGAAACCACCTTCTCCAATACCCAGGACTGTACACTCTATAAGGACCCTGAATTGTTTCAGTTTCATATTTGTAAAGCACAGAATTAAACGCAACCACCTTCTGTCTGTGACTAGCAATCTTTGCTATTACAGCTAAACACCCTTTCAAACAAAAGCTTGAAAAATAGTTATCACTATAAAAGAGGTAACCCTTCATACTGAAGTGCCAAATGAAAACTGATTTTAAGGAAAAATAAAAATCACCAAGGAAGCCGATTAGAAGTGAGGCAGACAGTCAAACAGAGCTCACTTCTAATCCAGAGCTTCAATCAATAACTGCTTTTTATGTAAGAGATATATTTCATGAAGAATTTGTACTATATTTAAGACTTCATAACAACTCTAAGAAGGAGAGCTGCAAAATAGCAGACAGAAAAATCCTCCATCCAGCACTTATTACTAGTACTTATTCCACATTTTAGATGGCTTTATAAAATAAGTCGACACGTGCAAAGCCTCACCCAAATTCCACAGAAGCCAGGGTGTCTTTTTCCACAGAAACTGTGAGAGCTTCACCAACTTCACACTGTTCCCCACACCACAGACCACAATCTATCCATTAGTTCTGCAGGAGGCTAATGGTGAAATACCCACCACATCAAATGAACATCCTGTTGACTTACCGGTAAAGAGGATCACTACTGGTGCCTCCAGGAAACGGCGGCGGGTCATAATAGTAGGGGACTCTACTTTGAAAGGCACAGAGGCGCCCATCTGTCGGCCTGACCCGGTCTCGAGGGAGGTGTGCTGCCTGCCAGGGGCTCGGATCAGAGATGTTGCAGAAAGGCTGCCTGGCCTGGTGAGCCCCACTGACTATTACCCCTTCTAGTGGTCCATGTGGGGGCTACTGATATAGATAGCAGTAGCCTGGAGAGCATGAAGAAGGACTACAGAGCCCTGGGAGAGGTGGTTAGGGGTTCTGGAGCTCAGATAGTTTTTTCATCCATTCTCCAGGATAAAGGGGAGGACCTTAAAGCTAGACGTATTTGGCAGATTAATAAATGGTTAGAACAATGGTGTCGTAGTCAGGGGTTTGGGTATTTAGAACATGGGACTGGATTTGGGAGGCCAGGTCTACTGGAGGCTGCTGGAGTAAGAAGGGGAACTGCTGTTTTGGTAGGAGGCTTGCCAGGCTGG